>NC_064289.1:51439211-51478520 GCF_019186545.1 Solanum stenotomum | reverse complement strand
AGAACAATATAAAGAGGAAGAGAAGAAGAATATAAGACAAGAGGAACAATAAACTAACTTTCTTTCTTTCAAGTGTTCACCAAATCTTCAACTGTATACAATATGAACCCTTATGCCTCTATTTATAGTGTAACACAGAGGCATACAAAAGATTAGTCATAAACATGACATTAACATGAATATAATGGGGAGGTTATGGAAGTGAAAGATTACAAGAATAATGGTTATAAAGGTGGAGGTTATGGAGGCAATGGTTATCTTCATAATGGAGGAAAGTATGGAGTAACTTCTTGATGTAGTGGATATCCACAATATATTATTTTATAACAATTTTCACATAAAATAAACATATTTATATTAAAAGTTTAAATAAATAAGTAAATTAATTATTTCAAATTTAGCAACCGATAATAATGATGATAATAGTAAAAAAACATTTTGTAAATTATGAATATTAAAGTATATAATTATTTAATCAAATAGCAATCCGAAGAAGGTTATAGGTCGATCAAAATTGGGTGTCAATAGTCCCTTATTATGTGACACATGTAAAATTTCGATAGTTAACTGGTTTTTTAATAATTTAAGTTAATTTTTGGTATTATTTTTGTAAATACATAACATATAAAGAAGAGAACAGGACAAATAAATATACTTGTTGGGATTTATGCAGTTTTGATGATTGACAAAGAAAGATGAAACACGCTAGTCAATATGGTCCAAATGTACACTGTCACGAGTAGTTGAATTCGGAAAAGTTTACAAAATAAATAAAGACAAGAGTGCAAAAATAAAAGAATGAACAATGTTAATTTTTGAGAAACCCAAGGAGATAAACATCTGATGAATTGAAGAGAAATAATTAATGAGTTCGATTTGAAGAAGGAGTCTACAGAGGCAAGAAGTTTTATTTGAAGAAGGAGTCTCACTTAAAGTAAAACTCTTCAAGTTACTACTGAATTGAAGTGTTGGAGTTCGACTACAATACAAAAGAATCAATGAATGTAATTTGAAGAAGGATTCTAAAGAAACAAGGAGTTTGAGTTGAAGAAGGAGTGAGTAGAACTCTAAATAAAGGGAGTTCAAGTCAATGAGGCGTTTGAAGTGAACAATAACTCTATGAAGAATTGTGCTTAAATAGAGGTGAAGTCGTTCAGAATACTTGTGCACTTACAGAGCAAAAAGTGAAATTGAAAAATTGACTTTGCAAGTGCTACGTGTCAGAACGTGACACTCCGATCCAATAATACCGTGTTGGAATGTGACACCCCGATCCAATAATACCGTGTCGGAACGTGACACCCTGATCCAATAATACCGTGTCAGAACGTGACACTCCGATCCAATAATACCGTTAATTTATCATTTATTATCACCACTTTTCACTTCATTAACAATATTTCATCAAGCCTTCTTTATTCAAGACATCATTTCGATAGAGAGAGTTCAAGATTATAAATTCTACGGTCTCAGGATTTCAGGCCACACAACCAAGCTACACAACCACACAATCAAGTACATAGAGAACTTCACAATATCACTCAATGCATATCAATCGCTATTAAGAGTCTATCTATCAAATAGAATAAACCATAACCTACCTCCACCGAAGAATTGAAGTCAAGTAAACTACTTCTCCAATACTTTTCCTCTCTTCAATGCCTCCGAACCTTTCCAATCTATCAAATATATATGCATAATTTGTAAGTTAACAGATTTATAAACACTGATATTATTTTATGTCTAGCCTAGACCCAAAAACTCACCTAATTCTATAATCAATTTCCTAAAGTTCAAATCTAAGGATAAATCTTAATTTCTCCAATTTGCCTAGCCTTAATGGTATTCAATTAATATAATACACCTTATATTTAAATATATATCTCAATATATCAAAACTTGACTCATAATAGGATAACTTTAAGAAAAGAGTCCAAAATTTACTCAAATTACACGTGAACCATACTTAACCTGCATACATGAAATATGCAGGACCTTACCACATTAGTAAACTCATAATTTACCATTATTGTATCCTGATTTCCCACTAATATTAACACCTGAAGCCACTGGTTACGAAACCAGTGGCAAGCTTGCAGCGATACAAACCCACTTCAATTTTACCAAAGACATCACATGCATTAACCCTCACTTTCATTAGAAATCCCTAGGCAATCATTAGGTAGTAATTCATTTGCAGAATTTGTCCCCCCTAATCCCCATAAACATACGCTACAGCCCTTCCAAATTCTTATCTAACCAAAATCACCATTTAAAATTTACGAGAAGAGTCAAAATAATTTTAATACGCAAAATGACCTAACAGGTCGTTACATATTAATACTAAACATTTTGTAAATTATGAATATTAAAGTATATAATTACTTAATCAAATAACAATCCGAAAAGGGTTATAGGTCGATCAAAATTGGGTGTCAAAAGTCCCTATTTATGTGACACATGTGAAATTTCGAGAGTTAATTTAATTTTTAATATGTTTTAAAGTATTTTAAGTTATGATTTATACTACTCTTAATGTAGTTTTCAAATAATATATGCTACTCCCTTTATCCCAATTTATGTGATACATGTGAATTTCGAGAGTTCATCACATTTTAATATGTTTTCAAATATTTTAAGTCGTTAATGTAGTACATATTAAATTTTGAGAGTTAACCAAATTTATAATAGTTTAAATTGATTTTTAGTACTATTTTGTAAATACATAACATGTAAAAAGAAAAATATTAAAATAAAAATAAATAAAAATGGATAAAATACGAAAGATAAATAGAGGAAGTTGAGGGGAAGGGCAAGTCGGTCATTTAACTGATGACCCTAAGCTCCTCAACATTCACTCTTATAACATAGAGTTAAAAAAAAAGGAAAATATTAAAATAAAATAAATTAAAACGGATAAAATACGAAATATAAATAAAGGAAGTTGAGGAGAAGGGCAAATCAGTTGATTGATCGGCTGATTCTAAGCTCCTCAACATTCACTCCTACAATATCGACTAGATACAAATGTCCGGACAAGCCCGGACCAGCCCGGACCCAATATATACTAGTTTAGTTATTTTTAATTTATGTGATACAGATAAATTAGAAGAGACAATTAAATTTTTAAATGTTTTTGCTGTTAATTATTTTTATTCTATTTTAACGTACTTTCAAATAACATCTGTGGCACGTGTGATATTTGGAGGGTTATAATTTTTTAATACATTTTAAAAAATATTTAAGTTGTTAATTGTTGTGATTTATGCGGCACATGTGAAATAATATATGTTATTTCCCTTGTCCCAATTTATGTGACACATGTTAAATTTTGAATATATTTTTAAATACTTTAAGTTGTGATTGATTGTATTCTTAACGTAATTTTCAAATAATATATGTTACTCATTTTATTCTAATTTGTGTGGCACATGTGAAATTTCGAGAGTTAATCACATTTTAACATGTTTTTCAAATATTTTAAGTTGTTAATATTGTGATTTAAGGTACTCTTAATGTAATTTTCAAATAATATACATTACTCCCTCAATCCCAATTATGTAGTATGGTTGAAATTTCGAGAGTTAACGAAATTTATAAAATTTTAAGTTGATTTTTTGTACGATTTTTTTAAATACATAAAATATATAAAGGAAAATGTTAAAATAAAAGTAAATTAAAATGAATAAAATACGAAATATAAATAGAATAAGTTGAGGAGAAGGGCAAACCGGTCAATTGATCGGCTGGCCCTAACCTCCTCAATATTCACTCTTATAATATAGGCTATACACAAAGAGGCCGTGCCCAATATTTGTTACTTCATCTATTTCAATTTATGTAAGTGATTTGTAGTACTTTTAATGTAATTTTCAAATAATATATGTTACTATGTCAATCCCAATTATGTAGTACGGTGAAATTCTATAGTTAACTGAATTTTTAATAATTTATGTTAATTTTTGGTATTATTTTTGTAAATACATCACATATAAAAAAGAGAACAAGACAAATAAATATATTGAATGTAAATAGAGGAAGTTGAAGGAGAAGGGCAGATCAGTCAATTGACCGGTGACCCTAAGCTTCTCAACATTCTCAATAGCACTCTTAACATAATTTTTAAATAATATATGTTACACTCTTTGTCTTAATATATGTGGTATATGTGAAATTTCGAGAGTTAATCACATTTTAATATGTTTTTCAAATATTTTGAGTTGTTAATTATTGTAACTTATAGTACTTTTAACGTAATTTTTCATAATTTTCAAAGAAAATATGTTACTCCCTCAATCCCAATTATGGTGTTAAATTTTGAGAGTTAATCAATATTTTTAATATTTAAAGATATTAATTATTGTTATTTATAGTAGTATTTTTTTAAATATATATTACTTCCTTTGTCCTAATTTATGTGGCACATGTGAAATTTCGAGAGATGATCAAATTTTAATGTATTTTTTTTTATATTTTATTTTGTTAATTATTGTAATTTATAGTATTATTTTTTAGCAATCTATAAATACATATTATACTAAAAAGGACAATAAAACAGAGAAATTATTAACTATAAATAGAAGAGAAGGGCAAATCGGTCAATGACTAACTGGCCCTAAGCTCCTCTAGAAGAGTACTTAAGTTCTTAATTATTGTAATATATAGTAATACTTTTTACTCTATGTTACTCTCTTGTCCTAATTTATGTGGCACATATGAAATTTCGATAGTTGATCAAATTTTTTATATGTTTTTTAAGTATTTTATTTTGTTAATTATTGCCATTTACAGTACTATTTTTTTTTTGTAATTTATAAATATATATTATACTAAAAAAATAAAAAAAATAAATTAAAACGAAGAAATTGTTAAGTATAAATAGAGGCGAAGAGCGAATCATTTTTTAACTAAAAATATTCCTACATAATTTAGACAAATTATGTAAAGCGAGGGTTGTGAGATAAAAGGCTATATGTATATATATATATTTATATATAATATATAGGATTGAACGTAAAAAAGAGGTAAATTGAGGAGGACATATCACATAATTATGAAATGTCACTTGTAATTTTTTTATTTATTAAGAATTGTTTCCCCATATTTTAAAGATTTTATTTTAATCAACTAAACATAAAAAATGAAATTATTTCATTCGAATCGAGCACATCGATGAGAGGGTACTGCTCGAATAGTCCACACAAAAATAAAGACACATGAGAGGACTATGAGGAAGGAGGCTGATAGAAAAGGGACTTGATGATAAGAGTGAGTCTAGTGTTTGCTTCATCATTGTCCTTGATTGCTTTCTCTTGAAGAGCAGCAATTTTGGCGAGGAACATCTCATTCTGTTTTCTCAGCTCTCTAACTTCTGTAGTACCAGGTCCCTGTATTTGTGCCTTGAGCACCGCAACCTTTAGAATAGCAATTTCAGCATCTTTACTGCTCACACACACAATCATCTCTTCCAACTCATGTTTCAGCTGATCCTGTTCCATTATCAACTGAGATACCTTGCTCACTGGATTTCCTTTTCCTTCGATATACTCACATTCCACCAGCGTACTGAGGGTGAAGGATTGTTTAGCAGTTCTAATTTTACATGCTCCCACTAGTATGTTCAGATGATGAAACACATTGGTCAAGAAGTAGCCATACCCCATGCCATGTTTACCCTTCCGTTCAACCACAGTCTTGTACATGTGCTCTAGCATAAGGGCTGGAATATCTATGGGATCAAACTTGCAAAGGGACTCTGTTATGAACAGATTAGAGGCAGAAGCGATAGTGCGCTTTTCTGTTCGAGGAAGAAGTACCTTGTTGACAAATTCAAAGAGCAGCTGGTACTCACCTTTCATGAGTTTCTTTTGAATCCCAGCACGTCGTGTGTTAGGGATTTTAGAGCATTCTTTGACAAACTCAAGAGTGCAAGTTTTTCCAATGACGGACCTGGTCCCTTCTCTCGGTACTTCCAGTATTTGCCCCAGCAGGTCCTCAGTCAGATACAAACGTTTGTCTCCTACTCTGGTGTTTATGCTACTGTCCTCTTCAAACTCAATGTTATAGTAAAACTCTCGTACCTTTTCCTCATGTAAAACAAGTGATTTGGTTTGGAACAAGTGAGTACACCACTGGATTTCCACGAGATCATACAGAGAATTCATCCCATGTTTGGTGATGATGTCAGGGTCAAACACTCGACCTCCTAGAACCTTCTGGAGACGTAGATTGTTGACAATTGACTGTTGGCTTTCTCCGAGTCATCCTCATTTTACAACGGACCAGGTCCCGTTCCAGAGACAGGTTGGATGACAGGAGAGGTTTCTCTCTTCCTTTTGTTCTTTCTCCTTTTGGACACAACCCTTTTTGCCACAGATGCTTTAGACGTTTCTTTTCCCTTACTAGGCTTCTTTACTTGCTTTTTTCCTTTTTTTCAAAACCTTTTTCCACAAACTCATGTTCAGAGTTTTCAATCGAGACATCCACTATATCAGTATCGGGTATCTCAACGAGTACATTACCCAGTTTTCTTTTCTTGAGCCTTTCTGCAGTCGTTGTTATACTAGATTTCATAGCATCACCGATCAGTTTCTTTGAATAAGATCTAGTAAACGGCCTTCTTTTAGGCGTCTTCTCTGTGACCTGCTCCTTTCCTTTTGAGGATATGGGGACCATTTTCTTTTGAACAATCCATCGGAGGGGACGATTATCCTCGTCAGTGTTAGTATAATCGGATGAAGGGTACACACCAAACTCAGGAGTTTGGTCGAACACTGGTTGAGAACCCCCAAGTAGATCGTCCACAAATTATTGTCCTTCCTCACTTAGTAATCCTCTTCTCATCTGGGTTAGACTCTCGACGACTAGGCTTTCACTGGCTACGAGAATGTTTGACTTAGACAATTTATTTTCGGGAAGGTCTCCCTCAAATAAGAGGTCAGACAACATGACAGAACAGGGACCAGGTTCGTTATTAAGGTCTAAGGAAGACTGGGTATTAAGAGGACTGGTTTTACCAATATTGATCGGAGAGATAGTCGACATTTTGGAAGGCGACGGAGCGATGTGAGATGTGTAAAATGCCACAAGATCTATTTCATTTAGTGAGTCTAGCAATTTCTTTGGGGAAGGTGGGGATTGAGACATTTTGTTTGAGAGAGAGAGAGATGAAGAGTGACAAAAGAAGCGAGAGAGAAGGAGAAATAAGGGTTTTTGGCAGAAGGCTTTTTAGAGAGAAGGGGATTTGAAATGAGAGGAGATAAAGTGAAGAAAAGTCTTATAAAAAGAACTTGAAATGATGTGTCAGGTACCTGAGTAGACACGTCTCTTGAACTTAAAGCGATGGGACAACAGTCAGAGGGACCGATGAAGTTTAAGCAAAATGTACATGATGCTAACCTTGAGAAGGACTAGGTCCTCAACTGCAGATGAGATTTGATTCCTTAATGATTTTGACTATTCTTTGCTTCTGTGATTTTTCCATGAGTGTATACTTGCAATAGGTACATAATTGATCTCACTTAAACAATACATTACTAGTAATGAGGATACCTGCCCTCCAGATCATAACCAAAACAAGGATTGGTTGCCTTTGGATGGGATTAGATCAGTGCATATTCATCATTCCCAACTTCAACCTGTTACTTTCAAATTGATCCTTGCTAAGTGCCTTGGTAAAAATATCTGCAATTTGATCTTCTGTCTTGCAATACTGCATGATGATATTTCCCTTTTCAACATTGTCTCTTAAGAAGTGATATCTGACATCAATGTGCTTTGTTCTTTTGTGCTGAACTGGATTCTTCCCCATGTTGACTGCACTGGTATTGTCACACATGAGAGGAATAGTATGGATATGAACTCCAAAATCTTCAAGTTATTGCTTGATCCATAGTAGTTGAGCACAACAAGATGCAGCAGCTACATATTCTACCTCACCTGTTGAAAGAGCTACTGAATTTTGTTTCTTGGTACCCCATGAGATAAGTGAAGATCCAAGAAAGTGTGCCATTCCAGAGGTACTCTTCCTGTCAACCTGATATTCTGCAAAATCAACATCTGCATACCCTACCAGTTCAAGGGAGTCACCTGCTGGATAAAAGAGGACCAGGTCCCCTGTCTTCTTTAGATACCTTAGAATCCACTTGGCTGCCTTAAGATGTGATTCCCTGGGACATGTTTGGAATCGTTCACACATTCCTACACTGAAGACAATGTCAGGTATGCTAGCTTCTAGATACAACAGTGATCCAATAATACCTCTATACATGGTTTGATTCACTATTTGATCAACCTCATGTGCTCCCATTTCTGAGTTTGTACCCATGGGGGTATCAATAGGTTTGGAGTCCACCATGTGAAACTTCTTCAGTAGCTCCTTTGTGTACTTCTCTTGACAAATTGAAGTACCACTTGGTGTTTGCTTGATCTACAAACCAAAGAAAACATTCAGCTCTCCCATTATGCTCATCTCAAATTCATTCCCCATTAGAGTAGTAAATTCATCACACAAGTGTTCAGAGGTGGCTCCAAAAATGATATCATCCACATAAACTTGGATGATTAGCAGTTTTTGTTCCCACTTCATAAGAAACAAGGTGTTGTCTATCTTCCCCCTTTTAAAACCATTCTTCAGTAGGAATTTGGACAGCATTTCATACCAAGCTCAGGGGCTTATTTCAATCCATATAAGGCCTTGTTCATCTTGAACACATGATTTGGTAAGTCGGCATTCTCAAATCTAGGTGGTTGTTTCATATACACCTCCTCCTTCAGGTCTCCATTCAAAAAGACACTTTTGGCGTCCATTTGGAAGAGCTTGAATCCCATGAAGGCTGCAAAAGCTGTAAGAATTCTGATGGCCTCCATCCGAGCAACAGGGGCAAATGTTTCATCATGGTCGATCCCTTCCTCTTGATTGTACCCTTGAACAACTAGTCTAGATTTGTTTCTTGTTATGACACCCCCTTCATCAAGCTTGTTTCTGAAAACCTACCTGGTCCCTATGGTAGTTCTGTCAACGGGTCTGGGGACCAGGTACCACACATTGCTCCGCTCAAACTGATGTAGCTCTTCTTGCATTGAATTGACCCAGTCAACATCTTTCAGGGACTCTTTCACATTCTTAGGCTCAATAGAAGAGATGAACGCTGAGAATGCAACCAGATTTCTTGATTTGGACCTGGTTTGCTTTCCAGAGTTTAGTGGGGAAATGAGATTCTCAAGGGGGTGAGATGAACTGTGCTTCCATCCAGGTTTAGCTACCAAAGGTTGGGGCTGATTTGTCTGTTCTTTTTTTTCTTCTTCTTCAGAGTCATCATTCTCAGGAAAATGAGTTTCTTCTTGACTTGCAGCATGAGACGGACCAGGTCCTTCAGTAGGCTGGACATCTTCATTTATCTTCTCAGATGGACCAGGATCAATGCTATTGGAATTTTGATTTCCTTCATCTTCAGGCAAGATAGCTTCATTATTCTTGATTTTGAATAGCTCGTTAAGATCATCATCCGCCTTCATCTCCAAGCTTTTCAAATCACCACTTTCATCGAAAACCACATGAAAACTTTCCTCAATACACAATGTTCTTTTGTTGAAAACCCTATAAGCTTTGCTTGAGGATGAGTAGCCCACAAACACACCTTCATCACTTATGGGATCAAACTTTCCTAGATCATCCTTGCCATTGTTCAACACAAAATATTTACAACCAAAGGTTCTTAGATAACTGAGCTTGGGCTTCTTGTTGTCCAGCAACTCATATGGTGTTTTGTTCAGAAGAGACCTGATCAAGCGCCTGTTAGTCACATAGCACGCAATGTTGATTGCTTCAGCCCAGAAGTTTTGAGGCAGATTTGACTTGATGAGCATGGTTCTGGTGATATCAACCAGAGTTCTGTTCTTTCTTTCCACCACACCATTTTGCTGAGAAATTTTGGGAGATGAGAAGTTATGATTGATACCATTTTCTGCATAGAAAACATCAAGCTTAACATTTTTGAATTTCGTTCCATGGTCAAACCTGATCCCTGCAATCAAGCAATTTAGCTTGGTTTAGATTATTTTGAAGAAAATCATCAGAACATTAGCTGTCTCTGACTTTGATTTGAGAAACATAGTCCACGTGAACCTTGAGTAGTCACCCACTATCACCATAATATACTTCTTTCCATTTCTACTTTGTATTTTCACAGGCCCACACAGATCCATGTGCATCAGTTCAAGAACTCTTGAAGAGCTTACTTACTTCTTTGGAAAAATGAGTAATTTTGAAGCCGCCACTAAAACCATTTAAAAGGTGGTTTTTGAAAGAAAACCTTTTAAATAAATTAATTTTCTAAGGAAGGGTTTAGGCATCTTAGAGAATCTGCTAACACACAGTTGACCGACAGATTTAAAAGTTTGGCTAATTTTATAAAATAAAAAAAATTAGTTATAAAAAATCTTGTGTGAATCTTAGATAAAAAAAATCTTTTGATACTTGTAAAAATCTCAAAAATAATCCTAACTTGAAACTTTTATCCATAGTCAAGTTTTGAACCATACAATTAATTCAGATTCACTAACATGGATCAAGGGACCTTGTTAAAGAACTATGAAAGGATGAAAATTCTTAAGTCATTCATACAAAGTCTTAAGTTATTTTAAAAGAGAACTAATTTAGTTTAAGAAAATTTAACAACTCTATCCTAGTCAAAATGTGAACTAAATAGTTAATTCAAACTCATAAACATGGATTCAAAGCTTTTCAATAACTATGAAAGAACATGAAAGGTTCTTAAGTTATTCTGTAAGCTTATATTACCCAACTTAAAAGAGGTTTTGAAAATTTAATTACTTAAAAATAAATGAGTAATGAAATAGAATAGTCATTAAAAGTCATCCAAGGATTCATCTAAGTTACTAAGAGGGTTAAAAATCACGATAACACAATCAACGGAGAAACAAAGAAAAGTTGCACCGAACAATATGAAAAATTAGGCTTTTAAGCCTAAATTTCTTCTTCCTGCTGCCACGATCAAATTGGACTCCAAAGTCCAAAAAAAAATAATTCTATTCTCTGTCCTTTGTGACATAGAGATATGAGTCCATTGGACTCATTCGGAGAGAGTATTCATGCACCAAGAAAAAGAGAGAAAGATTAACAACATTATTAAAATGATATTAACTCAAGCTTAAAACAATCAATCAACATCTGAGAAGTCTGGCTATGCAAACAATGTCATGTAAGCTCAAAAACTCTAAGTGACATGCTTATAACGGCTGAAATTAAACTAACCAATTAACTATAATTATCTATCAGTGAAAATAAAATAATGATAGAGATTTTCCAGATATTAGTTTAGACTTGATATCCCACAAATATGAACTAAAGGAGAACTACGTCAAGTAAGTATGGACTCATTGCTTAAGGAAACAAGCTAATGCCGACACGAGTTTAATTTAAAACACGATACAAATGACCATATTTAAACATAATCAATGAGAAAAATCTACCAAAAGCAGTAACACGAGGGCTAAATTTAAACAGAATCCTATCAGGAGTTATCGAACCGAAATTGTAACAAAGAATATCTAAGAGTATTCGAGGATAACACTTGGAAGATTTATGGCATTTTGAGAATTGATTAACAACAAACTGGTAAAGAAAAAAAATTGACATCTTTGTACCTACGATTAGTAAATGAACAGGGAACACATTTGTAATATCGAAACGGTTTGAACATCATACCGTTTTATAAACAATTAGCAATTAGTATAAGTAAAACAACAACGACAATTTTCAGCCACAACTTAAAATAAAGCAACAACTAAACAGAGGCTTCTTAGCCCATTTCTCTATTAAGTAACCTCTTACTAAATACAGCTTTTGCTCAAACCAAAAAGGAATTTGGAACAGATTCAATCAAATGTCATGCTAAGCCAAAACCCAACACTACTCACAGAGGTGTATGAAATTCAATCTCTTTTAGATTTAAGATTAAAAGATCTGGTAGGACAATGAATGAACAAGGCAAAGGACTATGAATGAACAAGGCAACATAACACGAAAATAACATAAGACTAATTGACATGTATTAAAATAATTATGCTTAAGATAGTGGAAATAACAGATCATAGCAAAGACTTCAAAGTACTTTAGGATAACATGCAGTTTCTTTAAATTGACAAGAAAATTATCCAAAAACAAGTGAAGGACAAGCTATATCATTTTAGAAAATGAGCAAATCAAGAAATGATCATGATTAGCAACACATGACATTGAGTTTCCAAATAGAACATTACATATATAACATCCAATATTTAAACTAATAATCAGAAAAGAGGATGAATTCCAAACCAAGCCAATGCACACAATTTAGGATCTATAGCTCGAAGGAATGACATGAGGATCTAAGGGATTTAGGAGCAACCAAAGAGAAGTTGAATTAAAATTCAACTTCATCTAGAGCTCAACTAAACCTAGGATCAACTCATGATTTCCGAACAAATAAAATTCCTAACATAAGAAGCAAGCAAGATACCCACATTGTGAAAAAGGGAACTGGATGTAAAACGAAGAAAGCAGAGGTTCACTCTAAGGGAGCATATGTAAAAGTATAATTGAGATTGAGTGCACGACATACGATGGCTTAAACCCTACGACTACAAACAAACTGAATTGAGTATAAAAAATGTCATATTAAACTAAGAAACAAGTTCATAATATAAACAGTAACTAAACTCGAACAAGTCAACAACATTTTAATCATACATGACTTAAGAAATCTGATTAAAAACATGATACAAAACAATCTTGAATGATAAATTTGAGACCTCAGATTTTATAAACTTATAAATGAATCCCTATTTCACAAACACAAAAAAATTGATAGAAACTTATCCAAGTACTAACACTTTTATCCATTTTATGGAGCATGAGACAAATGCTTAAGAAAACAGTAGAGGAGCAACCATTGCAATCGAATTAGCAAGAGTAAGACATTTTTAGACCGTTTTCAATCATCACATGCAATACATAATTAACCAAACGAAATTTGCTATTACTCATAACATGATTCACGTTTAACGAAAAAAAACTTAAACTTAGCTCAACTACACCAGTAACCTACTTAAAACCTCATGACTCAACCTAGTTTATAAACAAGCAGTAAATTTCTCCAGAAACATAACTATCTTTAAATCAGCTTTAACACAAAACACAACAACATGGACTAAAATTAAAGTAATAATAGAAAGGGAAAGGAAGGAATTACCTAGTTCTGGGCAACGACTGAAATTCGAGCCTTAACGTGACGAACTCCACCACCACTTCGATTCAAAATAGCCTCGAATCAATAGAATTTCAGTAACAAAAATAAGAACTCCCGAAAACTTAGCGGGGTGTTATTTTCTTCGCCTCCAAACTTTAATTGAACAGTGAGAAAAAGGCCTATTTTTAGGGCCTAAAATCTCTGAGATTTGGAAAGATTTTCGATGTGGGAATTCAGGATTTTCAAATATCTTTGAGCGGATAAGGCTTGAGGAGTTGTCAATTGTATGAATTTCTAATGGAAAAGAGTGGAGAGTCGTCCGATTTTGAGCCAAGGACGAACTCGGAAGGTGATGGAGACACCTGGACTTCTCATTCAACATTCTCGTACGAACAGTAAGAATAGAGGAGAGGGATGCGCGAAGTCACGATTCAGCACACGATTTGGGTCGTGTCTGGTTCGTCTCCGTACTGGTTTTCTGTTGGGTCTGCATCGCCGCGAGGAAGACACAGTAAAGGGGTCAGTCGGGTATTGTTTGGACTTGATGTGCGTATGTTTGTATGTATTTGATGGGTGTTGGGTCTGTTTTGGCATGAAAGGAATTGGGCTGGATTGGGTATATTTGCTTTGGGCTGAAAATGGGTTTTTTGGGCTCATCAAGTTAAAGGTCCAAATGGATATCAAAGGGAGCAGGTCCCTTGGTCTCTATATTTCATCAAATCGAACTGTTTAGTTCAAATTTGATAAAATGGAAATGAGATAAATTATGAATCTAATTAATTATTTAAGCTTCTTAACTTTGACAACACAAAATAATTATTTCGAAGAGAAAGATCTTTATTAAATTGTGATCTATTTTAAAGGAAATACGAAACATACTTAATTAAAACTCTATTTTTGGTAAAACATTTTACTAACTATTTATTCAAGTTGAAAAATTATATAAATCTATATATTTAAGTATATAGAGATATATTTTATAGTAATAATGGAAAATTTGCTTGAAAATGATTTCAAATGTAATTTTGATTTTTTTTTCAAAATAATTACTTCAATTTGTTCAAAATTTAAAAAGCTTGAAAATTAATTAAATTGTGGAGGGCCAAAATTGGGTGTCAACAACTTCCCCTCATTTGCCTAGGATGGATTAAAGAGATCCGAGGCAAATGAAATTGACGAATCCAATTTTGTCCATTCGCTAATTCATCTCTTTGGAATGGTTAATGATAAGGATTGTGACGAATCATGACCGGACCCTAGTATTGGGTTTCCTACATATCTCAGGTTACATGAGAACTTAGGTCACTAGTAGTTCAAAAGACGCTTGATTTAACGCACAATTTGGAAAAAATGAAATAGCTATTTAGGTGTCGAAGTATGGAGAGACCGAAAAGCTCGAGAATAGAGTGATGGCAGAATTGTTAGAGTACAGTCGAGTTTTCAACATTAAGTCCGCCTACATATCCCTAAACTTTGGGAATCAGACTGCTTGTAGTTCGACTCAATCAGTTGGAAAGGAAATCTCTTATGGGGAAAAAACCTTTAGTTTAAGGATGAGTGACAAATTAATTGAGTGTAGAAAAGAGGCTTGCAAACATCTTAACTATGAATGTGGGGCCCTTCACACCCTTATGTAAGAACTTACATGGACATAACTTCCAAAGCTCTAGGTGTATTATCAATCGAATTTGTAAAAATGCCTCCGGTGGAGTTGAAGTTTCACTGAAGACGAAACTGAAACTATTAAACCCAAGAAATACCCACACACCTTATGATAGGGATGTGGTTTGATTGTGGTGGAAGTCGTTCCTCAACTTGCGTCCTAAGGGTTTGATATTCTTCTTTGGACTATGGCCCCGTTCGCTACTAAGAAAAAGTTCAACGTTGTGTTGTGTCCTATTTGACGTAGTCCACTTTGTGTATTGAAAAGTCTGGAAAACAATTGTCAGTAGAAAAGTGTAACGTAAATACAAATATAATTTGTGCAAACCTGGTTTAACATGTCAGAGATGACGATCCAATTTCAAGTGTACTGCTCACGAAGAAAGTGGTGATCCAAAGTGATGTGTCAATTTGAACGAGGTGATGATTCAATAGCATGATATAACGTGTCACTTTTTATGGAGGTGACGTCCCAACGTGTCACTTTTTAGGGATGTGACGTCCAATATAATATAGCCTTGTGTTTAAGGGCGGTAACATCCTCATATAATAATAACGCATCACTTTGTGGGAAATGACTACCCAATGTAATATAATGTGTCACATTCAGGGAGGTGACAACCCAATATAATAATAATGTGTCATTTTGAGGATAGTGACATTTCAATGTAATATAACGTGTCACATTTATGAAGGTGACACTCCAATAATAATTTAATGGGGCACGTTGAAGGAAGTGACGCTCCAATAATAATTTAACATGTCACGTTGAAGGAAATGACACTCCAATAATAATTTAACATGTCACGTTGAAGGAAGTGACACCAATAATAATTTAACGTGTCACATTGAAGGAAATGATGCTCCAATAATAATTTAATGTGTCATGCTGAAGAAAGTAACGCTCCAATAATATAATGTGTCACGTTGAAGGAAGTGACTCTCCAATAATAATTTAACGTGTCACATTGAAGGAAGTGACACTCTAATAATATAATGTGTCACGTTGAAGGAAGTGACTCTCCAATAATAATTTAACGTGTCATGTTGAAGGAAGTGAAGCTCCAATAATTTAACGTGTCACGTTGAAGGAAGTGACTCTCCAATAATAATTTAATGTGTCACGTTGAAGGAAGTGATGCTCCAATAATAATATAACGTGTCACGTTGAAGAAAGTGACTCTCCAATAACAATTTAACGTGTCCCGTTGAAGGAAGTGACGCTTCAATAATAATTTAACATGTCACATTGAAGGAAGTGACACTCCAATAATAATTTAACGTGTCACTTTGAAGGAAGTGACGCTCCAATAATAATTTGACATGTCACGTTGAAGGAAGTGGCGCTCCAATAATAATTTAACGTGTCACGTTGGAGGAAGTGATGCTCCAATAATAGTTTAACGTGTCACGTTGAAGGACCTGACACTCGAAAATAGAGAATAAGGTTGTAACAGAGTAATCTGATTAGCTTCTTGTAGTTTGTGAAGCTGGTAATATCTCCAGTTGTCATTAAAACTTTGTCGCCCTTGCGCTCATAGAAAATTTGTTAGATAAGAATAGAGAAATTAATAAATGTCAAGACTTTTGAACGAGTCATGATGATCTGGTAGCCATAGAGAACACGGGAATCTCGAAGAACAATTTGAGAACTTTAAATGTTCAAAAGAGGCACTAATGGACAATTAGAGATGCCACATAAGGTGTGGCCCTACTTTAAATGGATTTCTTGTAGAGAGAAGATTGGTTTGATAAAGGATATTTTTGAGACTTGAAGTTGAACGAAGATTTTGAGAACTTTGAATTATTTCAAAAGGTTACCCCTGTTTCCAGTCCAAGGGTGCTTAACTGAAATAATTTGTAAAAAATAACAGATGACTGATTCAAAAACATGCCCCAGTTTCCTCTAAGGCCTGTAAGTTGAAACAGTAGGAAAATCGAATCCTTATATAGGATTGCCTACGTATCTTGCTGGAACAAGAAATCAGGTCTGATGTAGTTCGAACTTGAAACTTAAAAGAATTCTTGGAGAAAGAAAAAAAATGAAATTTGCCTAAAAAGGGGCAAAAGAATTGAAATAACGAAAAAAAAATTTCGTCAACGCAGAATAGAAGATAAGATTCAGCTTGCTGGACTGGATCCTCGAGTGTCGGAAATCCTTCATTATGAAATTTGAAAAAGGTTGGCTCCTGCCATTTTTCTGATGAATATCTGATTTGATCATTCAAAACGTCCGGAGATCTTTTGAAACTTTGCCTTCAATTCTGGTAATGATACCTACAAAACTCAGTCGTGAATTAGTAACAAAATAAAATTATCAAAGTAAATGATATAACAAAAGGTAAGTTAAGGATAAAGTTGTTCAACTTATATTGGTCTGGATAACATCTTATGGTCTTCGCCATTGTGCCAAGCTATTCCATTTGTAAAATTGAGAATGTGTAAGTCATAATAAAGCGAAAGGAAATTTTTAGAAGATGTGTAAGAGTAGAAATCATCTGAGTTATGATGAGGCCGATGTGGGTCCAATAATGCCTTGTAACTTTGTAGTTCCTACATTCAAAGAAAAATTCTTAGTTTTGAGAGACCGATTCATGTTGGCTTTGCCTTGCCATCCTGATGCTCCTTTGCCTTCTGGATGACAAGCTTGTCTGGTCTTGAAATGTCGCTTGATGGAATTTTTGAGGACCTCCTCAAAAATTCTGCCCCGATTTAAAGCATAACATAACTTTTAAAGTTTTTGTAGTTTTTAGTTGAATTTTTGAGTGAATTTCAAAAATTCTGCCCCAGTTGTAACTCTGAAGTGATCTTTGATTATGGCTTGTTGAAAAAAGTCCTCTTCAAATGAATTTTGAGATCCTCTCAAAATTCTACCCTAGTTTCCATTACAAAGGAAAATGGAAAACTTACGGGGAATATGACCGAGGCGGTGTGGCGCCTACATATCCCGTTGAGCAGGAATCAGGTTGAACGTAGTTCCACTCTCGAGGATTAACAGAAACAGTAAAAATTTAACCAAGGAAACGACTCAGGCTGACATAGGCTGCCTACGTATTTCATTTTTGAGAATTCAGGTCGCACATAGTTCAAGTACAAAGAAACATTAAAAAGGGATAAAAGAGTGATCGAAGCCAACATAGGCCGCCTACGCTTCTCATTCTTGAGAATTCAGGTCAGACGTAGTTCATTACAAATCAAAGATGCTTACAAATAAAATCCCAATAAATGATTACAAAGGAAACAAAGCGATAAAAATGTGATTACATGGAAATGAAACAACAAACTCCAAATGCAAGACTAACAGATGCCAAAAGTGCGACTTCCAGGAAACTTGCTTCTTCTTTGCAACTGGTTATGCCAACAACTACTCCTTATGCTTGGGTAGCAGATTGGTGTTCACATTTAGTGGAGCTTGAGAAAGTTTTACCACCTCGTTGTCAAGAAGATCTTGAATTTTGTGTTTCAGAGTGATACATTTATCGGTATCATGTCCAACAACTCCTGAATGATAAGCACAATGCTTATTTGGGTCATACCACTCGGCTGAAGTATTCACAGTCTTGGCTTCCACTGGATGGAGTATTCCTGCTTCTTTCAATATCTCAAAAAATTGAGTTCGTGTCTCACACAATGTAGTGAAGACTCGGGGAGACTTTTTCTCAAAATTAGGACGAGGTCCGTTGTTTCGAGGATTTTGCATTGGTCGTGGAGAACGAAATGTTGCTTGATTGTTGCAAACATAGTATTGTGTATTAGGATAGCCTGGAGGTGGTTGACGGTTATATGAGGTAGCTTCTCGAGTCGTTAACATCATAACTTCTTTCTCCTTTTTCTTTCCAAAGGAACCAGTTTGATAGGCCCTATTACCAAATTGAGATGAGGTGTAACTTGTTATTCTTCTAGTCTTGAGGCCGTCTTCAGTCATTTCTCCAGCCTTGATAACTTCAGCAAATGTCTTTCCATCCATTGTCACCATCCACTCATGGTATTCTGAGTCTTGAGCTTGAATGAAGTAGGTGATCATTTCTGATTCCTCCATAGGTGGGTGCACCCTAGCAGCTTCTTCTCTCCAACGAATGGTATATTCTCTAAAGCAGTCAATCGACTTTGGTTTTAGCTTGGTAATAAAGATCCTATCATGAGCGATTTCTACATGAAACTTGTAGTGATCCACAAAAGCATTCACTAGATCATCCCAAGTACGCCATTTAGTCACATCTTGCTTTGAATACCACTCTAAGGATTTTCCAGTCAGACTTTGATTGAATAGCTTGATTCTTATCCCTTGGTTGTTTCCAACGCCAATCAACTTTTCATAGTAAATTTTCAAGTGAAAGAAAGGATTTCCTGATCCACTGAACTTTTCAAACTTCGGAATCTTGTAATCGGGTGGAAGCTCAACCTCGGGAAATGTGCAGAACTCCTCATATCTCACATTTTGGCTACTATCGAACCCATGAAGACCTCTCATAGCATCTTCTAAGATTTTCATCTTCCTACTTATTATTTCAGCATCAGTTGATTTTGTATCATTTTCAACTTCAACATAGTGATTAACATCTTGGCGGTGAAACTCTTGAGCCTTGGTAACAGGTGCAACAGTGACATAAGTGTACACTGGCGGAGCATGATGTGTTACTGTTGGAGCTTTTGGGGGAGTAAATGTGTACACAAGAGGAGTATCATGAGTTGAATGAGTGAGCGAGGCACTTTGAGTTTGCTGAAAGGTGGTAAAATGATCTCCTTGATTGAGCTCACTTGAAGTCGGAAACGAAGGTGGTATAGGCCTTTTTTGGCGAACATCAGGTGGTAAGTTTTGAGAAGCAGCTTGGTATTGTGTTACCAGGAGGTTCAGTTCACCAATTCGTTGCTCTAGACGAGCGATGACTTCCATGGGTGATTCTGTTGCTACCGAGGCACTAGGATTGACCGCGACAGATAGAGTGGCGATCATTTCAGACGAAGCAACCGTGTTGATAGTGGAATCCATTTTACACTAAGTCCTCTTAGTAGTACAAGTAAGAAATGAAGAGTTTGTAGAAATTTTCTTGACCTTAGACTGTGTAAAATATGGAAGTTCTGCCAATGAGTACTTTGGTGAAGTGAACAAGTTTGATTACCAACACAAATCAGTCTCTTCTTTTAAAAACAATTCAAAAAATAAGAGAGTTAGTCCATTAATCATAATAATCAACCAAAATAACATATGAAACAAATAACATTTGTTTTGCTTCAAACAGATTAGTCCAACATTCGAAGAACAAAGGACTCTAAAATGGTGACAAAAAAAAGGGAAAACTTTGATAATTTTGTGAACTAAAATTTAACGAAAGAAATTAGTTTGAACAAAGCAAACTATATGACTTGAGTAATGATTCAAATGTACCTTTTGGAAGGTTCAATTGAAATTCCCTTTCGAGAAACAAAGACGTCTTAAAATTGACTTGAAACTGAAGGAATATTTAGTAACGCCGACTAGGTAGGTGTGGAAAATAATTTTCAAGAACGACGAGGTCAACGTAAATTTGAATGATGACCTAATAATTTTTAAAGCTCTATTGAACCTACAACTTGAGTGAATTTGAAAGTATTTTGATTATGGGGCTAAAGAGTATTTCAGGAGGGATAAAAATTTGAGCTGATATGCCAAACAAGGTTTTGAGACTTTGGAATAGAATAATGGACCAATCCTGTTTAAAGCAAAACATATGTATATAACACATAAGTAAAAGAAGCACAACAAAACAAAATTTGTAACATTTAGCATATAAACATTATAAAACTCATCCTAACATACATGTGACCTTTTAAGCCAAATGTATTCCTAACATTTGAAGGAGGTGTATATCGTTTGTGAAACGTTTCATTGCCCCAAAAATATTTATACAAACTTTATGAATAAAACAAATGGGGATACATAATAGAGGAAAGAGAAATTAATATCAGTCCCACACAGGGATACTATGGTAAACTAAACTAAACTTCAATATGAAATCTTCATTCCCGAACTTCTTGATGCTTTTGAATTTCTTCTGGGTGAGGAGGATGAACTTTGACTTCAACAAAGAAACTACCTTAAAAATAAAAACCCAACCCCAAGGACGATGATACGTACAAATCGACATACATATCCTTCAAATTTAACAAATAGTTTGATGATCGTCTTATACTGACCGGGGGTCAATTAGACATAAGATGGTCTTCTAATAGGCCCAACACGCCATGGGTGTTGGGTCAACTTAGTTCAAAATGCGCTAAATTTGGGATTTGGTTTCGCTCTACGCTAGTTGACTAAGAGTGGCTTTTGAAAGACCGAGAACCCAAACGAACTACTTAGATTGGAACTCACAACAACCATTGGACACATGATGTACCAATAAATTGCCGATCATTTCGGAAAAGGGTTGAGTATAAAAAAGTCTGGCTGCGAGTATGTAGAAACCGTTCTTTAATATATTATACATATTTCAGAAAATGCCATGAATGCAATGACCATTGAATATTCAAAATTTAAATAGATAATTGTATAAAGTAACAATTAATACAATAATAGTTAGTCAAATAATAAAATCCTTTTGGTTAGAACCTAGATGAATCCCCAGCGGAGTCGTCATTCTGTTATGACCCGATTTCAAAAATTAAGATTTCGAAACCAATTTTGCAGTTTTGGAAATTCGTTAATTTTTTGGAAAAATGAGTAATTTGGAAGCCGCCACTAACCATTTAAAATGTGGTTTTTAAAGAAAACCTTTTAAATAAAACTAAAGTCGGGTAAAGGTTCGAATTAATTCTCTAAGGAAGGGTTTAGGCATCTTAGAGAATCCGCTGACACACGGTTGACCGACGGATTTAAAAGTTTGGCCAATTTTATAAAATAAAAAGAATTACTTGTAAGAAATCTTGTTTGAAACTTAGATAAAAAAAATCTTTTGCTAGTTGTAAAAATCTCAAAAATAATCCTAACTTGAAGCGTTTATCCATAGTCAAGTTTTGAACCATACAATTAATTTAAATTCAGCAACATGGATCAAGGGACCTTGTTAAACAACTATGAAAGGATGAAAATCCTTAAGTCATTCATACAAAGTCTTAAGTTATTTCAAAAGAGAACTAATTTAGTTTAAGAAAACTTAACAACTCTATCCTAGTCAAAATATGAACTAAATAGTTAATTCAAACTCATAAACATAGATTCAAAGCTTTTCAATAACAATGAAAGAACATGAAATGTTCTTAAGTTATTCTATAAGCTTAAATTACCCAACTTAAAAAAGGTTTTGAAAATTTAATTACTTAAAAATAAATGAGTAATGAAATAGAACACTCATTAAAAGTCTCCGAAGGATTCATCTAAGTAATTAAGAGGGTTAAAAATCACTATAACACAATCAACGGGGAAACAAATAAAAGTTGCACTGAACAATATGAAAAATTAGGGTTTTAAGCCTAAATCGCTTCTTCCTGCTGCCACGATCAAATTGGACTCCAAAGTCCAAAAAAAAAAAATTTCATTCTTTGTCCTTTGTTACTGCTGCTTTTCAAATTGAACTTTCAAACTCCAAAATTCCACTGTTTTAGTCTTTTGGGACTACTGCTGAAACATGTATAAATTGGACTTTCTATAGTCCAAAATTTCCAATTTTAGTCCCTTGGGGACTGCTGCTACTGTCGACTTCTTGGGTGTTTAACCCAATAAAGCTATCTTCCCTTTCACGACTTGATGGAGGTCGACTCGAATAGAGGAGGATACAAGAGATAGGAGTCCATTGGACTCATTCGGAGAGAGTATTCATGCATTAATAAAAAGAGAGAAAGATTAACAACATTATTAAAATGATATTAACTCAAGCTTAAGACAATCCATCAACATCTGAGAAGTCTGGCTATGCAAACAATGTCATGTAAGCTCAAAAACTCTAAGTGACATGCTTATAACTGCTGAAATTATACTAACCAATTAACTATAATTATCTATCAGTGAAAATAAAATAAAGATAGAGATTTTCCAGATATTAGTTTAGACTTGATATCCCACAAATATGAACTAAAAGAAAGAACTACATCAAGTAAGTATGGACTCATTGCTTAAGGAAACAAGCTAATGTAGACACAAATTTAATTTAAAACATGACAAAAATGACCATATTTAAACACAATCAATGAGGAAAATCTACGAAAAGCAGTAACACGAGGGCTAAATTTAAACAGAATCCTATTAGGAGTTATCGAACCGAAATTGTAACAAAGAATATCTAAGAGTATTCGAGGATAACACTTGGAAGATTTATGGCATTTTGAGAATAGATTAACAACAAACTTGTAAAGAAAAAAATCGACATCTTTGCAACTACAATTAGTAAATGAACAGGGAACACATTTGTAATATCAAAATTGTTTGAACGTCATACCATTTCATAAACAATTCGCAATTAGTATAAGCAAAACAACAACGACAATATGCAGCCACAACTTAAAATAAAGCAGCAACTAAACAGAGGCTTCTTAGCTCATTTTTCTATTAAGTAACCTCGTACTAAATACAACTTTTGCTCAAACCAAAAAGATATTTGAAATAGATTCAATCAAATGTCACGCTAAGCCAAGGCCCAACACTACTCACAGAGGTGTACGAAATTCAATCTCTTTTAGATTTAACATTAAAACATCTGGTAGGACTATGAATAAACAAGGCAAAGGACTATGAATGAAGAAGGCAACATAACACGAAAATAACATAAGACTAATTGACATGTATTAACATAATTATGCTTAAGGTAGTGGAAATAACAGATCATAGCAAAGACTTCAAAGTACTTTAGGCTTACATGCTAAGTTTCTTTAAATTGACAAGAAAATTATCCAAAAACAAGTGAAAGACAAGCTATATCATTTTAGAAAATGAGAAAATCAAGAAATGATCACGATTAGCAACACATGACATTGAGTTTCCAAATAGAACAACACATATACAACATCCAATATTTAAACTAATAATCAGAAAATAGGACGAATTCCAAACCAAGCCAATGCACACAATTTAGGATATATAGCTCAAAGGAATGGCATGAGGATCTAAGGGATTTAGGAGCAACCAAAGAGAAGTTGAATTAAAATTCAACTTCATCTAGAGCTCAACTAAACCTAGGATCAACTCATGATTTCTGAACAAATAAAATCCCTAACATAAGAAGCAAGCAAGATACCCGCATTGTGAAAAAGGGAATTGGATGTAAAACGAAGAAAGCAGAGGTTCACTCTAAGGGAGCATATGTAAAAGTAGAATTGAGATTGAGTGCACGGCATACGATGGTTTAAACCCTACAACTACAAACAAACTGAATTGACTATCAAAAATGTCATACTAAACTAAGAAACAAGTTCATAATATAAACAGTAACTAAACTCGAACAAGTCACATCAGGATTTTAATCATACATGACTTAAGAAATCTGATAAAAAACATGATACAAAACAATCTTGAATGATAAATTTGAGACCTCAGATTTAATAAACTTATAAATGAATCCCTATTTCACACACACAAAAAAAAGATAGAAACTAATCCAAGTACTAACATTTTTATCCATTTTATGGAGCATGCGACAGATGATTAAGAAAATAGTAGAGGAGCTACCATTGCAATCGAATTAGCAAGAGTAAGACATTTTTAGACTATTTTCAATCATCACAAGCAATACAAAATTAACCAAACGGAATTTGCTATTACTCATAACATGATTCACATTTAACGAAAAAAAACTTAAACTTAGCTCAGTTACACCAGTAACCTACTTAAAACCTCATGACTCAACCTAGTTTATAAACAAGCAGTAAATTTCTCCCAAAACATAACTACCTTTAAATCGGCTCTAACACAAAATACAACAACATGGACTAAATTTAAACTAATAATAAAAAGGGAAGGAAGGAATTACCTGGTTCTGGGCAGTGCTGGAACTCGAGCCTGAACGTGACGAACTCCACCACCACTCCGACTCAAAATTGTCACGAATTAATAGAATTTCAGTAACGAAAATAAGAACTCCCAAAAACTTAGCAGGGTGCTCTTTTCTTCGCCTCCAAACTCTGATTGAACAGTGAGAAAAAGACCTATTTATAGGGCGTAAAATCTTTGAGATTTGGAAAGATTTTTGATGTGGGAATTTAGGATTTTCAAATATCCTTGACCGGATAAGGCTTGAGGAGCTGTTAATAGTACGAATTTCTAATGGAAAAAAGGGGAGAGTCGTCCGATTTTGAGCTAAGGATGAACTCGGAAGAAGATGGAGACACCTAGACGTGTCCTCCAATGTTCTCATACGAATGGATAAGAATAGAAGAGAGGGATGCGTGAGGTCACGATTCAGCATGCGATTTGGGTCGCGTCTGGTTTGTCTCTGTATTGGTTTTTTGCTGGGCTTGCATCGCCGCGAGGAAGATGTAGTAAAGGGGTCAGTCGGGTACTGCTTGGAATTGATGTGCGTATGTATGTATTTGATGGGTGTTGGGTCTGTTTTGGCATGAAAGGAATTGGGCTGGGTTGGGTATAATTGCTTTGAGCTGAAAATGGGTTTTTTGGGCTCATCAAGTTAAGGGTCCAATTGGATATCAAAGGGAGCAAGTCCCTTGGTCCATATATTTCATCAAATCAAACTGTTTAGTTCAAATTTGATAAAACGGAAATGAGATAAATTATGAATCTAATTAAGTATTTTAGCTTCTTAACTTTGACAACACAAAATAATTATTTCGAAGAGAAAGATCTTTGTTAAATTGTGATCAGTTTTAAAGGAAATACGATACGTACTTAATTAAAACTCTATTTTTGGTAAAACATTTTACTAAATATTTATTCAAATTGAAAAATTATATAAATCTATATGTTTAAGTATATAGAGATATATTTTATAGTAAAAATGGTAAATTTCCTTGAAAATGATTTCAAAAGTAATTTTGATTTTTTTTTCAAAATAATTACTTCTATTTGTTTGAAATTTAAGAAGCTTGAAAATTAATTAAATTGTGGAGGGCCAAAATTGGGTGTCAACAATTATTATTTTTCATTATTAACCTTAGTATTAATTATTTATTCTGCAACTCATTTTTCAAGATTTAATATTAAACATTACGTAGTTAATATAGATAGAATAGTAAAATAGTCATGTCAATGACTCTTTTTAATAGGCATGAATTTATTTATTTTTTGACTGCTACTATCGACATAATATTTTTCATTTTATATCTATTATGCAATTTTATTTTTTCATACTATTAAATCCAATATTATTTTTGTTATTGAAATTTTATGTTGCACTCATTTGGAACTTGAAACAAAAGCCAACTGGACCTGCTCCATCATATGCTAGTGCACCTATAATAAACAACAAAGGTGAATTCAGGAATCAAAATTCACAGAACTTTAGAGCTAGACCTGCTCAGTCTCAAGGTAGTGTGGCACAAGGGGCCAACTGGACTCCTGCATGTGCTAAGTGTGCTACACTGGTTGTTTCAAGTGTGGTGTGGTCGCTTCATGAGAGAGTGCCCTAAGAACATGCGAGGTAATGGTAATGGGGGCAATAGAGCCCAATATTCTTCAGCAGCTCCGGCAGACAGAGTTGCACCTAAAGGAGCTACTTCAGGGACAAACAAAGGAGCAAACCGTCTGTATGCTATCACTAGTCGCCTAGAGCAAGAGAATTCACCTGATGTTGTCACTGGTATGATCAAAGTCTACTTTTGATGTACATGCATTGCTTGATCTAGGTGCTAGTCTATCTTTTGTGACTATTTATATTGATATGAGATTTGATATCCTTCCCGAGCAGCTTCTTGAGCCCTTTAGTGTTTCTAAACATGTTGGTGAGTCTATTCTAGCTAAGAGAGTTTATCGCAATTGTGTCATCTTTGTCAATAACAAGGGCACCATGGCTGACCTAGTCGAGTTAGACATGGTGGACTTTGATGTTATTCTAGGTATGGACTGACTTCATGTTTGTTATCCTCAGTTGATTGTTAAACTCAAGTAGTTTAGTTCCAATTTCCTAATGAGCCACAGAGTTGAGGAGTAGTTCAACAGTACCTAAGGGCCGTTTCATTTCGTACCGTAAGGCCAGAAAGTTAGTTTCCAAGGGGTGCATCAATCACTTAGTCCGAGTTAATGACCCGGTGTTGAGACACCGTCTATTTAGTTAGTTTCAGTTGAAAGTGATTTTCCACAGGTCTTTCCAGATGATCTTCCCAAAGTCCTTCCTGAGAAAGAAATCAACTTCGGCAAAGATATTCTTCCTGATACCCGACCTATCTCTATTTCTCCATATGGAATGGCTCCAGCTGAGTTGAAATAGTTAAAAGAGAAGTTGAAAGACCTTCTTAATAAAGGTTTTATTTGACCTAGTGTCTCACCTTGGGGTGCTCTGGTCTTATTTGTGAGGAAGAAGGTTGGTTCTCTTGGGATGTGTATTGATTACCGTCAGATGAACAAGGTTACAATAAATAATAAGTATCCCCTTTCGAGGATTGATGATCTATTTGATCATCTTCTGGGTGCCACTTTCTTTTCTAAGATAAAACTCATATCAGGCTATCATCAGTTGAAGATAAGAGAGTGACATTTCGAAGACAACATTCAGGACCCGTTACGGTCATTATGAGTTTCTTTTAATGTCTTTTGGCTTGACTAATGCTCCTGTAGCGTTCATGGATCTTATGAACAAAGTGTTTAAGACTTATTTGTAAATGTTTGTTAATGTGTTTGTTGATGACATCCTAATTTATTTGAGGAGGATCATGCCAATCATCTCAGAGTAGTTCTTTAAACTCTCAAAGATAAAGAGTTGTATGCCAAATTTTCCAAGTGTGAGTTTTGGCTTGAGTTTGTGGCATTTTTAGGCAACATTTTTTCTAGTGAAGGGATTCAAGTTGACATTCAAAAGATTGAGGTAGTGCAGAACTGGCCCAGATCCATAACTCCAACAAATATAAGGAGCTTCTTAGGATTGTTTGGTTATTATAGGAGGTTTGTTGAGGGGTTCTCATCTATTTCGTCCCTATTGATAAAGTTGACTCAGAAAATAGTGAAGTTTCAATGGTCTGAAGTTTGTGAGAAAAGCTTTCAGGAATTGAAAATCCGGTTAACTACTGCCTCTGTGTTGACCCTACCGGAGGGTACATAAGGCTTTGTTGTGTAATGTGATGCGTCTAAAGTTGGACTTGGTTGTGTTTTGACGCATAATGGCAAAATTATAGCTTATGTATCTAGACAACTTAAGATTCACGAGAACAATTATCCCACTCATGATCTAGAGTTAGCTATTGTAGTATTTGCTTCGAAAATATGGCGTCACTATCTCTATGGTGTTCATGTAGATGTATTCACCGATCACAAGAGTCTTCAATATGTTTTCAGTCAGAAAAAGCTTAATCTGAGACAGATGAGGTGGTTGGAGTTACTCAATGATTATGAAATGAGTATCCTCTATCACCCAGGTGAGGATAATTTTGTTGTTGATGCTTTGAACAGGTTATCTATGGGTAGTACTGTCCATGTTGAGGAAGGCAAGGAAGAATTAGCAAAAGATGTGCACCTACTTGCACGATTGGGAGTCCTACTGTTGGATTCCAACGAAGGTGGAGTAGTGGTTGTAATATCCTGCCTTAGCAAAGAGCTAAATTTATAAAGAACTAATTTGGAAAGAGCTAATTTGAAATTTATTTAAGTTAAGTTTAAGTTGTGAGTTTTGGGTTAACTTTAAACGACCATAACTTTCAGTACATGATGAGCTAGGTGTCCCATAAGATATCAAATGAAAGGTCTTTGAATTCTCTTTCCAACGCCATCGAGTTTGCTACATTTTGAGTTTGGATGAGGGGGATATGCCCGTTTGAAGTCAGTCTGTCCAATTAAGGAAATTTACCCGAATTAATGAGGGGTATTTTGGTCTTTTCCTTACCCCATCAGTGTTGAACGTTTTTAGTAATATTTTAGGGGTCAAAACTGATTTGGGTCAGTTTTCATGATCCTAAATACGCTTAGGGTTTTGAGAAGAGTTCAAGAGGAGATAAGAGGAAAGGTTCAAGGCGTTCGTCAAGATTCTTGAGATTTGTCGAGGAATTTCACCAAGCATTGATCCCTAAGATGTATGTAAGATTCCATAGTGATCGGTTCGTTCACCCACACACCAATCATGATTTATATTATCGAATTCATCCATAAAGATTAAGAGATTTAAGTTCTTGATGAGGGTTCTTGAAGTGTTGTTCTCCATTGTTGAATTTTAATGTTTGGTTGAGTTCTTGAGGTGAGGATCTTGTTAATGAGTTGAGTAAATTGATAGTTCTTGGGTGGGTTTCACTGAAATTATTCTGGGTTATAAGAATTCGAGATTTTTGACCTTAGAATTTCAGTGGGTATGAGTTGAATCGAGTTTGGGAGAGGAAGAAAAGATTGGGCAAAAATAAATGCCCAGGTCCGCGTTGCAGACATGCTTCAAATTCCAATCCTCAAAAAATCTCCTCCCTCTCCGCGTCAGGGAGAGAATGCGGACTCCACTATCTCAAAAATTATTTCGCGACCAAATAATTTAATCCTTCTCCGCATCACGCCTTTGCTCCCCAGTCAATGTCTTCGCTCATTTCTTAGTATTAACTATCTAAAACCCATTTAATAATCATGAGATCCTTCATATCATAAATCATAACTCTTGAATTCATAATTCATAATTCAAATTCAAGATAGAGTTAAGAGCCAAGTTTGAGAGAGTCTTTCGAGTCATTTTGAGAAGTCTTTTGCAAACTTTTAAAACTTGTTTTAAGACTTGAGTATGAAGATGAGGAGAGTTGGGTTTCATTTTTCAAAATGAATATATGGGAACTAAGTATTTTTAAGAGTAAATGTTTTTACATTTAAAATGAGAGGAAACATTGATTTCCAAATGAGTTCATGAAGAGTTTTTAAGTATAATCCCTTTAAGAGAAACTTTTGAGTAATAATCTCAAAGCTTGAGGATGAGGAAATGTTCTTAAACATATGAGCTGAGTTATATTTTGGGAGTAGTATTGAGCACTGATATAGGGACGAGTTCATACAACTCAAGTCCTCATAAACCATGTAGCCAATGTGGGTAGAAAAAGTCATACTTTATAGATGATTCCTTATTGATATTTAAGAAAAACTTAGTGGTACACTTAGTTGAGGATGTCTTATACTCCGGCAAGGTATGGGACATTTCTGGCAGCGTGGGGGAGATGTTGTATCATCACATAGCTCATAGTGATGGTTGTCAGTTAGAGAATCTCCGAAATCGAGTTATTTTGTATTTTTAAATACATTGAGTTATTATCTACTATTTTAAAATGCTTTATATGAACTGCATCTTTATTGTTGTTTTATAATGTATTGAGTTGAGTATCCATGATGTCACGACTCAGACCGTCGTGAGTGGCACCAACACTAACCCTCCGATTGGAGAACCATTACTACAACCCAAACTAATAAACTCAACCAAATTTCTAAGGCACTTAGAGATATGGAAGTAGGTTTAAATGCTAAGAAAAATAAATAAAGTTCCCATAAACTCCAAAATCTAACAAAACAAATGTGGAAAATAATGCCTAGAACCTGAAAGTCAATATACCAAAACATTTAAGGTTCAACCATAAGTCTAAACAAGAAGGGGTACAATCCCAAACTAACATACAAATAACTAACTAGAAAGTCTAAGTCCGAAATGTGGACATAAACAGAAAGAAAACTCATGGCAGCCCGAAAGAACTAGCTCACCCTTGAATTCGGAATGATTACTAATCTTCTAAACGAGGTCTGTCAATAGCCTCCTGAAGATGCCCTGTACTCAACAAAGAAAGAGCAGGTGCAGTATCAGTGCACAACCACAGTGTACTGGTAGGATCACACGGCTCTCCCACTATGTGCAACATACATAAGCCATTACAACATAATAAACATGCATACACCAAACATATACAATATCGGCATCATTTACGAACAAANTTCTAAACGAGGTCTGTCAATAGCCTTCTGAAGATGCCCTGTACTTAACAAAGAAAGAGCAGGTGCAGTATCAGTACACAACCACAGTGTACTGGTAGGATCACACGGCTCTCCCACTATGTGCAACATACATAAGCCATTACAACATAATAAACATGCATACACCAAACATATACAATATCGGCATCATTTACGAACAAATAGAGCATTTCACAATTCCTAATTATACTATTATGTCAAGTCAATGGTCCTCTTATGGAACCCAAACTATTAGTGTACCAGTTCATGGTACCCGATCCAATATTTATGCTGGAACGTGGCAACCGATCCCATGTTTATGCTGGAACGTGGTAACCGATCCCAGTTAATGTATCAAAACACAACACCCGATCCATTTAACAAACCACAATCACAATTACAATCACAAGTATATTCTCAAAATCATACAATCAAGTCATGATTCATGGCATTCATCGTTCATCTATCCTTATTTACAATTAGTGTGATCCATAATGCAACATTCACATACATACATGTACTATAATAAAGCAAGAACAAACATACATCACACAACATGAAATCACAATCATCACCTTCCTCGAAACAAGCTTGAATCCCCTAAGAAACTTGATTCTTCCCTTTATGGATTCTTTCCGCTTGTTCTTGGTCTACAAACAAGAAATAATAACACGTGAATCAATAAATGATGTCTAATTACATGGATTTAAGTCAAAACTATCAACCCTAGATCAAACCCATGATCTCAATACCCAAATTAGGGCTTTTCCAACCATCCAAACAGTTCCAAAACCCATCCCCAATAATAATCACCCAAGAAACTAAGTTCTACGATTTGAAAAACGGATTCGGGGAGTGAAAACCTTACCTTTAGCATTAAGAATGGTGGAAATCTGTCAAGAAAACACATGGGGTCGTTCCTTAGTTCTCAAAGTCAAAAAGTGCAGAATAAATGTTTTTGGGGTTTATTTCCGACTTAAGCCGCGTCTGTCCCACCACATTGGTACTTACCCCGCTACAACGGTCCCGACGTAGCGGCAAAAATTCCACCAAAACAGCTTGCACAGAACAGAGAGCTAAATAAAGAATTTCCAAACCTCCATTTCGCAACACACCTTTAACCTACGACTCTCAAAAATTACCCGTTCACGCTAAGATCATTTTCGAGAGTTCTACTTGCCCAAATTCAATTCCGTAAAGTCGTATGGGTTCCTTAATGTCTTATCTATTTACTAATATGATCAAATTTATAATTAGACCTCTATTTTGTTACTAGATTTCCCTAGAACTCACTGACTTTGATTTCGTCCAAATCTGGACTAGGTTGGGAAATTTGCAGTTACTACCAAAACATTTTTTGTTCCAAAAATTTTTCCCGTTGGCTTTTCTATAACGACAGAAAATGGTCGTTACACATGAATTGAGGTTGAGTTGAGTAGAGTTTAGGTGAGTATATTTTCTTCTTTCCAAGTTCAAGCTTTTATGTTATGTTCAGTGTTTCCCTTGCATGCTCGTACATTCAATGTACCGATTCCATTTGGCTTGCATCATTTCATGATGCATATATTGGAGATCAAGGTCATCAACATGCATTTTGTTAATACCATTTGCAGTTCCAGAGTTGTTTGGTAAGCCTCCTTGCTTCTGGAGGATCCCTTATTAAAATTCTATTATATTAGTTTTGTTAGGATGATCAGGGGTCTTGTCTCGACATCCCTTATAGTATTAGAGGCTTCATAGATAGACAACAGTAGTTCACGAGTCTTTATCATTTCCATTGTTGATGTTCTAGACTCGAGTTACTTTCTTTTGGGTAGTTGAATGTTCTTATACATTTTTGAGTTTATTATTTTGAAACATTTGAGTTAAAGTTTTATTTTTGAGTTTATCTAATGTTGAGTAAGTCTTTCGCTGAGAGTTGAGCCAGGCCAAGTCACTTGGGGCCAACAATGGTTCTCGAGTGCCGGCCACGTCTAGGGTGTAGGCTCATGGCGTGACAATAGTGATGAATAGGGATGAATCATCACTAGTGTTTGAGGTGAAGAAGAAACAAGACCAAGACCCTATTTTTATTGAATTAAAGGGAAATTTTCATAAGCAGAAAGTGGTGGATTTTGAACAAGGGGAAGATGCTATATTAAGGTATCAAGGTAGATTGTGTGTACCAAAGGTAGATGAGGTTCAAGAGAGTATCATGGCAGAGACCCATAGTCCTAGATAGTCTATCCATCCTTATTCCACAAATATGTATCGCGACTTGAGGGAAGTATATTGGTGGAGTAACATGAAGAGGTGTATTGCAGATTTCGTGGCTAAGTATCTGAATTGCCAACAAGTCAAAGTAGAGCACCAAAGGCCTGGTGCTTTGACTTAGAACATAGATCTTCCGGAATGGAAGTGGGAGATGATCAATATGGATTTCATTATTGATTTGTTGCGGTCTCGCAGGCAGCATAATTCGATTTGGGTGATCGTAGATCGAATGACTAAATTGGTCCATTTCTTACAGGTAAAGACTACTTATTCAGCAGAAGATTATGCCAGGTTATATATTCAAGAGATAGTCAAACTTCATGGAGTCTCGGTGTCCATCATTTCAGATAGGGGTGCGTAATTCACAACACAATTTTGGAAGTCTTTCTTGAAAGGTTTGGGTTCAAAGGTGAACCTTAGTACCTCTTTCCAACCCATAGGCTGATGGTCAAGAAGAACGCACGATTCAGAGTTCAAAAGATATGTTGAGGGCTTGCGTGATCAATTTTAAAGGTAATTGGGTGATCACTTGCCTCTCATAGAGTTTGCTTACAACAATAACTATCACTCTAGTATCCAGATGGCTCCTTATGAGGCTCTTTATGGGAGAAGATGTAGATCTCCTATGGGATGGTTTGAGGTTTGTGAATGTGGGTTGATAGGACCAGACTTGGTTCATCAAGCTATAGAGAAAGTGATGATCATTGAAGAAAGGTTGAAAATAGTGCAGAGTCGTCAAAAATCCTATATAGATGTTAAGAGAAGAGACTTAGAGTTTGAGGTGGATGATTGGATTTACTTGAAGGTTTCACCCATGAAGGGTGTTATGAGATTTGGTAAGAAGGGGAAACTCAGTCCCCGGTATATTGGTCCTTACAAGATATCCAAGAGAATTGGCAATGTAGCTTATGAATTAGAGTTACCGTCAGAGTTAGCAACAGTCTATCCGGTATTCCATATTTCTATGTTGAAGAAGTGTATGGGCGATCCTTCACTTATTATACCTACTGAAAATATTGGTATTAAGGACAACCTATCTTATGAGGGAATACCCGTCAAGATACTTGATCGTCAGGTTTGCAAGTTGAGAACCAAGGAGGTTGCATTGGTCAAAGTCTTATGAAGGAATCAGTTTGTTGAGGAAGCTACTTGGGAAGATGAGGAGATTATAAAGAAGAGATACCCACATATCTTTACTTCCGAAGGAATTCCTAACTAAGGTATTAAATCTTTTCTTTTCTTGGTACTCTTTAAGTTGATATGCTAAGTTAAGAGAATTGCATGTTGGGTATTTGAGTTGGGTGCTAGATTGTGTTTCCACACCCTATAATACTTAGAGTGATCTCATTCGAGGACAAATGTTCCCAAGGGGGAGATATTGCAACACTTCGATCTTTGAAAGGGCTAATTTTAGAAAGAACTAAATTAGAAATAGCCAATTTGAGATTAGTGCAAGTTATTCAATTGTGAGTTTTGGGTCAACTTCAAACGATCATAACTTTCAGCACGGGATGAGTTAGATGGCCCATGAGATATCAAATCGAAGGTCATTGAGTCCTTTTTTGAACGCCACCAAGGTTGATAAATTCTAAGTTTGGGTGAGGGAGATATTCTCGTTTGAGTACAGTTTGTCTAGTTAAAGAAACTCATCCTAATTAAGGAGGGCTATCTTGGTGTTTTCCTTACCCCACTAGGACTACACATTTTACCCACCTAATTTGAGGGGTCTAATCAGATCAAGTCTATTTTGATTCATTCTAATGCGTTCAAGAAACTAGGGCAAAGTTCAAGAGGAGAAAAATGGAGGTCTTCAAGAAGTTCTTCAAGATTTCAGAGAAATCATCAAGAGCTTAGTTCTTTGAGGTATGTAAGTTTTCATAGTGATGGGTTTGTTCACCCTAACGCTAATCATGACTTTTCAATTTTGAATTCACCCACGATATTGAATATATTGAGTTCTTGATTAAGTTCTTTGAGGTTTTGTTGAGTTCTTGAGGTAAAGGGTTGTTCTTGAGGGATTTTGAGTAGATTTTCATGTACTTGGGTTAAGTTAATGAGTCTAAGGAAGTTTGGAAGAAACCAATAGATTTTAGGTGAATTAGGACCCAAAGTCAAGAAGAAAAATTCGTCAAAATGTTCTGGAAAAGGCCCGGGGCGGCGAGCTGTAGATGTACCTGAGGGCTTGGCATGGGGATCCATCAGTACGCTAGAAATGACCTCGAGTAATTGGAGTCCTAGCGCGTCGCGCCACCCCTGCGCAAAGCATCATGCCACTTTGTTTCTCCATTCTTGTTCCGTACCTGTTCCTTTGAGCAGAGCTTTCATTCCCTTCTCGATCCTAACTATCTAAACCTTCTTAAATCATCGAGACATCCTTCATATATCCTAATCATGTATCTTAATTGAACTTTTCATAATAAAGTAAAGAGTAAGAGTAAAGTTCAAGAAACTTTTTGAGTCATTTTCAGAAGTCTTTTTCAATCTTTTTGAAGTTGGATTAAGACTTGAGTACTTGAGCAGGAGGATGAGGAGAGTTGAGTTAATTTTTTTAAAAATGAGTATGAGGGGACTAAGTATTCCCAAACATGTAAAACTTTTACATTTAAAATGAGAAGAAACCTTGTTTTCTAAATGAGTTCATGAGGAGTTTTTGAGCATTATCTCTTTTAAGAGAGCTTCGAGTAATTATCTCAAATTGAGGAGTTATGTTTTTAAACATATGAGAATGAGTTATATATTATTTGAAGTAATATTGAGCACCGATATGAGGATGAGTTCAGACAACTCAAAATCCTTATAAACCATGTATGCCAACATGGGTAAAGAATCATACTTTTTAGATGATTCCTTATTGTTTTTAAGCATAACTTAGTGGATCCAATTAGTTGAGGATGTCCTATACTCCGGCAAGGTATGGGACAGCTCTGGTAGCGTGGGCGAGACACTGCATCATCACATAATTCATAATGATGGTTGTCGGTTAGAGAATCTCCCAAATAAGATTAAAGAGTTTATTATTGTATTTTCACATACATTAAGTTATTATTTACTATTTTAAAAGCTTTACATAAATTGCATCCTTTTTGTTGCTTGTATATTGAATTGAGTTGAGTTGAGTTGAGATGAGATGATTATGTTCTTCCTTTTTACAAGTTCAAGCTTATGTCTATGATTTATGATTCCCCTTACATGTTCGTACATTCGATGTACTAACGCCATTTGGCCTGCATCTTTTTATAATGTAGATACATGTATTCAGAGTCATCAATAGGCGCTCATTTGATACAACTCGCTATCTTAGTTAGCTTCGGTGAGCCTCCTTGCTTTCCGGAGGATTTCCACTTTTATTTCTAGTCTTGTTAAGATGTCGTGGGTCTTGTCCCGACGTATATCACAGTTATTAGAGGCTTCATAGATGGCAATGTTTTGAGGAGTCTTTTCCATTTTCATTGTTAATGTTTAAGATTAGAGTTGCCTTCTTATGGATAGTTGAATATTTTAAATATTCTGAGTTATTTATTTGAAATATTTGAGTTAAATCTTTGCATTTGAGTTCCTATGTTGTTGAGTAAGTCTTCCGCTGAGTATTGAGCCAGGCCAAAGGTTCGCTTGGGGACCAGGGATGATTCTCGAGTGCCGGCCACATCCAGGGTGTAGGCTCGAGGAGTGACAATGTTGTAGAATGTAGTTTCTGACCTTTGAACTAGTATAAATAACTGTATAATTTCACATTTCTTGAATTTTGAACATTTGACATAGTTGAAATTTAATAATTTCACATTTGACACTATCTAACACGTTTGGAGAGAGGTAAATTAATGTGTCGATTTTCTAGCAACAAAGAACACAAATATGATGAAGATTTAGTAATTTATAGGGAAATGCACTCAATCATATGAAATTTTTTCTTCTTACAGATTTAAGTAGTACTACTTTTATGACTTTTTAAAGCTTTTTCCCGTTTACTCAAAAAAAAATATATATAAACATTTGATATATGTCCCCATCAAATATTCTCAATTGTCATAATAATTTATAGCTATAAAATTATAATATTAAAAGTAAAATAAAATATTAAATTATAGTAATTGTTGTAAAACTAAAGCAAAATAAGACAAGAAATATAGAAGATGAAAGCAATAGAATAGGGAGATAAGAGATTAGAGTTTTTCTTATTATTCCAAGTTTTCAAGTGTTCACCAAATTTTCAAGCGTCTACAATATGACCTCTTATGCCTCTATTTATAGTGTAACATAGAGGCATACAAAAGGTTAATCATAAACATGACATTAACATGAATATAATGGAGGAGGTTATGGAGGTGAAATGTTACAAGAATAATAGTCATAAAGATGGAGGTTATCTTCATAATAGAGAGAAGTAATAGAGATAATTAGTCATAGTAACTTCTTGGCGTAGTGGACATACATACCATAATATTTTATAACACCCCCGCTTGGATGTCTATAGATTATGTGCCTCATTAAAACCTTACTAGGAAAAAATCTCGTGGGAAAAAATCCTAGTGAATGAAAAAGAGTACACATATCTTTTAATACGCTTGAATATTGCCTCGTTAACAACCTTACCAGGAAAACCCAATTGGGATAAAAAGATGGCTAAGGAAAAGAATACAACACATATTTTTCTCCCCTTGATAAAAAATTTACTTGATATCTCAGAGACGATGCATTCCAATCTTATATCACAACTTCTCAAATATTGATGTTGATAATCCTTAATGAATAAGTTTACAAGATTATCACTTAAATGAGTCTTTGAATATCTAGCTCACCATTTTGTTGAAGATCATGTGTGAAAAAGACTTTTGGTGAAATATACTTTGTCCGATCTCCTTTGATTGTATCCTCCCTTCAATTGAGCTATATATTATTTTCGTATATGGTGGCTGGAATATCATTTTCAAAAGAAAATAACATATATTTTTTGAATATGATAGATCATGATTACAACCAAACACACTCCCGACTTAATTCATAGATCAATATTATTTCTGCCTGATTTGAATAAGTGGTTACTAATGTGATTCTTTGAATGCCAAGATATTGTTGTGTCTTCATATGTAAATAAATAGTCCATTTGTGATCGAGATTTATGTAGATCAAATAAATATTATGCATCTACATAATCAAATTGTTTCTAACTCGGAGATCGATCATTTCAATTTTATTGAAGCTAGTCTTTTCTTCTGAAAGAAAATCACACATCTTCTATGTGTTGAGTCACTTGCTTTGTTAGTTTCTTGTCATAACTTGAATGATAATATGACAATCCTTTCACATAATTTTCGTTATTTATATCAAATAATCTTCAAGCATTTGCATAACCAACAATCTATAAGTGCACCAATTGCACTAATACATGGCATTTTAAATCATTTTCATGAGATCAAAGAGATTCTTTCTCTGTGTTAAGTAGTCTCAAAACTATTGGGTACTCAATGGAATTGCTTTATGACCTATTAAATCCTTTAAGGATTTTCATATAACCTTAATCGTCTAGTTAGGCATAATAATCATTAATTATACATATGCAAGCATTTCATCTATTGCCAGACTGAAACAAGTCTCATTGCATCCACCATTGAAGAATATATCTCCATTTAATAATGTCAGGATTTTTGCGAAACCCTTTATGCCCCGAGGCACAAACCACACTTTATATCTTACGGTTATACTTTCGCACAATGATTCATTTGTACTACATTGACATTATATTTTGATCCATGAACTATAAGATCAAAAACATCACTTTTCTAAGTGAAACAAAATATACTTGAATAGTGCCAATCATTTATCTGTCCATACTATATGACAGATTCTAATTTAAGATTCTCGTAACCATTTATAACATTGAGTGCTACTTCATATCAAATATATCGTCAACCATCATTTTGATATCAATTCCAATATGTCATAACTTATCAAGATCTCTTTGTTTTTCATCATTTTCAGGTACCTGAACCTTTGCCAAGGTTTTATGAAGTGTTATGTCATAGTGCCCTTTCAAAGAACTTACCTCATTATCATGACCATTTTGATAATTTTCTCCTCTCCTTCCTCAAGGAGTTTTACGTTTGGAATTGATTGGCCTATCAC
>NC_064289.1:51406889-51438908 GCF_019186545.1 Solanum stenotomum | reverse complement strand
AATATTGATGTTGATAATCCTTAATGAATAAGTTTACAAGATTATCACTTAAATGAGTCTTTGAATATCTAGCTCACCATTTTGTTGAAGATCATGTGTGAAAAAGACTTTTGGTGAAATATACTTTGTCCGATCTCCTTTGATTGTATCCTCCCTTCAATTGAGCTATATATTATTTTCGTATATGGTGGCTGGAATATCATTTTCAAAAGAAAATAACATATATTTTTTGAATATGATAGATCATGATTACAACCAAACACACTCCCGACTTAATTCATAGATCAATATTATTTCTGCCTGATTTGAATAAGTGGTTACTAATGTGATTCTTTGAATGCCAAGATATTGTTGTGTCTTCATATGTAAATAAATAGTCCATTTGCGATCGAGATTTATTTAGATCAAATAAATATTCTGCATCTACATAATCAAATCGTTTCTAACTCGGAGATCGATCATTTCAATTTTATTGAAGCTAGTCTTTTCTTCTGAAAGAAAATCACACTTCTTCTATGTGTTGAGTCACTTGCTTTGTTAGTTTCTTGTCATAACTTGAATGATAATATGACAATTCTTTCACATAATTTTCGTTATTTATATCAAATAATCTTCAAGCATTTACATAACCAACAATCTATAAGTGCACCAATTGCACTAATACATGGCATTTTAAATCATTTTCATGAGATCAAAAAGATTCTTTCTCTGTGTTAAGCAGTCTCAAAACCATTGGGTACTCAATGGAATTGCTTTATGACCTATTAAATCCTTGAAGGATTTCCATATAACCTTAATCGTCTAGTTAGGCATAATAATCATTAATTATATGTATGCAAGTATTTCATCTATTGCCAGACTGAAACAAGTCTCATTGCATCCACCATTGAAGAATATATCTCCATTTAATAATGTCAGGGTTTTTGCGAAACCCTTTATGCCCCGAGGCACAAACCACACTTTATATCTTACGGTTATACTTTCGCACAATGATTCATTTGTACTACATTGACATTATATTTTGATCCATGAACTATAAGATCAAAAACATCACTTTTCTAAGTGAAACAAAATATACTTGAATAGTGCCAATCATTTATCTGTCCACACTATATGACAGATTCTAATTTAAGATTCTCGTAACCATTTATAACATTGAGTGCTACTTCATATCAAATATATCGTCGACCATCATTTTGATATCAATTCCAATACGTCATAACTTATCAAGATCTCTTTATTTTTCATCATTTTCAGGTACCTGAACCTTTGCCAAGGTTTTATGAAGTGTTATGTCATAGTGCCCTTTCAAAGAACTTACCTCATTATCATGACCATTTTGATAATTTTCTCCTCTCCTTCCTCAAGGAGTTTTACGTTTGGAATCGATTGGCCTATCACACTTCTGGAGTACCATAAAATCTGTCCTTCAAGGACTATTTATTGGAGCATTTGCAGCTTAATTAAAATATTGGGTCAGCAAATACATCTGACAAATTATTTGCAACATTTTGCAAATGAATTATCTCTTGAACTTCAAGTTCACTTTTTTTAACGAGGATCTAGATAATTCACCCCACACATAATTTTCAGCTACTACATATCTGCACACATCAAATTTTCAGATGGAAATTATTTGGTTCCTGACCCTGAACCAATTTTGATAGGAGAACTTTGTTTGCATGATGCATACATGTTAAATAAACTCATCTCATACCAAATTTTATTTTAGAGATTTGTTCTCATAATCAATGGTCTAGCTATAATTGGAGGCAAATAATTTCTGCTAAGCCAACCAATATTATCAACATAATTTTATAGTTTGGAACTGTGCTCTTAATTTAACAATTTGAGCAAACAACCTTACAAAAATCAATTTGTAAGTTGATAGAAATGCACATGTGACCATACCGTAGATGCATCTATTAAATCATAATAGTAAGCGGTCCACATGACAGGTGAACAGGCCCATATTCACCTTTTTATATGTTTCAAATAATTTCACGGGATACAATCCCAACCTTAGGAGGTACAGTGGTCATCTTATCATGAGAACAACCAACACAAGGGAATTCTTGAAGAATCTTTTATTTCTTCAAACATATAGTCACATGAATTCTCAATTTCTTTTGCATCACATCTGAACCAGAATGGTCAACCGGTTATGCCAACTGATATTTATTCTAGTAAACTTCTAGTTTACTTTTGCATGTGATTCGTTCATCATGCCCATATGTTTATACAACAAATAATTGAAAGACGGGCAACCTTTAATGTAAATATTCATAACCCGTTTTGATTGTAGTAATTTGAAGATATTTAATCTTTCAATAATTTACGGTCTCAATATAATAATTTTTCTTTTCAATTCCTCCGAAACTTAAAAAGTTTCTTTTGAGACTTACTACAACTACAATATTATGAAGTATTTCATTTTCTAGATAGTAACAAATTAGTCCTTTCGAAACTTTCAATTAATTTTGCGTACTGACACAAATTTCACAACACCATTCTTATGGTGACCATCTCCTTCAAATGAGAAAATTATTATTATTGTCATGGTTAAAATTATTACATGCAAGACTTATTTCCTGACAATCAATGACAAATTTGTGTTGCCACACAACATTTATTTTGGTCATGAAAACAACCTTTATAGAAAAAAATAATTTTTTCCTTTTGTCCTCCAATAGTTCATAATAAAACATACCACAATATTTGTGTAGTACTCAAAGTATATGACCAAAAAATTCATTATGTCAAAATATTTCTTTTTAATCTCTCAAACCTCCCGTAGAGGTGAGATGTGACATTTATCCAATAATACATGAACATGTTCTTATCCATACAAACACAAGTCACATTTTCTTAAAGAAATTGACCATAACTATTTGTACATGCTCCATAAGTTTTTATTATAAGCTCATTGTCATGCTTTGGCATTATCAAATTTATGTGACTCATCTCAACATCACTTTAAGTGGTCAAATGTACCAAATGTACTACCACTTTGTATTTCTTTATTTTGATGGAGGATTTACAAAACTTTTCAAATTGGGTTGCATCAACGACAAGGTGCCCAATATCTTTTCGTACCACTTTGATGGATAAAGATTACCTTCACATTTGAAGGACCATCTTAAGAAACAATGTGCCCAATAACCTTTCATACCAGTTTGATGGACAAAATTATCTTCATATTTGAAGGACCATCTTAAGAACCCATAATGTTCTTCCTTTAATTTACAACAATGATGATCATTAAATTTTACCACACTCATATTCATACATTCAACCACTTGTCATTTTTCAGACATATTATGCACTGCTACCACATTCACATAAAAGAATGGAGAAAATTAATTGGGCGAATTCCATGACTTTCAGTCAAAAGTATACAACTTTATATTAGTCATAATCATATCATCACTAGAGTGCAGTAGGACTTCAACCCAATGTCTTACCTAATAAAGACATATTTGGTCATAAACCAATGGGACTTGAACCGAACTTTTTATTATCATGGTGCACCGAGACTTTAACTCGATGTCTTACCCACTTGGTGCGGTGAAACTTGAATTCACCGTCTTACCCTCAATCAATGTCATAATAGGCCAAGTATACTTGAACTCGCCTTCAAACCTTTGAAATGTTACCATTTTTGTGATTTTATACATAAGTAAATTAATTCTTAACAAGACATGAAATATAGTCATATCACTCCAATTCAAGTTTCATGAAAAGACACAAAGACTAGCCCATCCACCTTTACATCCAAAAATATCCAATTGTTTGATTAAAAAAAAACAAATAAAAATGCATAAAATCTTAACCTAGACAATTATGCCATAAAAGTTGGTATGACTAATCTGCAACTCAATAAATCATTAAGGCTCAAATATTATAAAAATGTAGATACGATGAATTGAAATTATGCATGTGAACCACTTAGATTTTGGATCATCTATTATCTAATATGTAAATAATTAAATACATATGTTATCACTTAAGTTACTAAAGTAACATTACAATACATATTTTTTTGATCATGAAACATACTAGTATATCACAAAGAGAACATCCGACCACTTCGAAAACAAAATTGCTCCATTCGTGAATATCCTCTAATTAAATTGTAATAGCAACATTATAAGAGAATCGTGATGATAAAGTGTTGTAAAACTAAAGAAAAATAAGACAAGAAATATAGAAGATGAAAGCAATAGAAATAGGGAGACAAGAGATGAGAGTTTTTCTTATTATTCCAAGTCTTCAAATGTTCACCAAATTTTTAACTGTCTACAATATGACCTCTTATGCCTCTATTTATAGTGTAACATAGAGGCACACAAAACGTTAATCATAAACATGACATTAGCATGAATATAGTGGAGGAGGTTATGGAGGTGAATGGTTACAAGAATAATAGTCATAAAGATGAAGGTTATCTTCATAATGGAGGGAAGTAATGAAGATAATTATTCATAGTAACTTCTTGATATAGTGGACATCCATACCATAATATTTTATAATAGTAATACTATTTTAACTGATAATTTTTTATGGATATAATAGAGTACAAACATTTATGGTAAAACTTTGACCTTTCCTTCAATAGAAAAATAAACTTCAAATAATGTAAGAAAATCAGGGCAAAACCCTAACACCCCTCCCCCTCATAGACCACCCCCTTCTCCCCTGCCTCCCCCCGCACATCCCTCTCAAACCCACCATAAAAAATCACCCGAATTTCCCTCTTCCATTAGTGCACACGCATCAAGATTCAACACACAAATGACTTCATCAAAATTTGAACCAAATGATGATATACTTGATTTTGTAATCAAGAAAGTAAATGGACTAAAAGGTCTACTAGACAAAAGCCTTAAAATTATGCCAAATCAATGTATTCAACCAAAAGAACACATACTAGACAAATCTCAAATTGACAGTCAAGAATCAATCCCAATAATTGATATATCAATTTTTGATGATTTAAATATTGAAAAATAAATTCAAGAAGCAGAAAGCAAGTGGGGTTGCTTCCAAATCATCAATCATGGGATCCCAATTGAAGTTCTTGAAGATTTGAAAGATGCAACACACAAGTTTTTTGAATTGCTAGGTGAACAAAAAGTTACGTATTTTAAAGACAGCTATAGTGCTGGTGTGTGGATGTTTTAGAGTGCTATTGGTGAGAAAAATGATTTTTTTTTTGGAATGGAGGAATAATATAAAACATGGTTGTAATCCACAAAATGATAGCAATCTTTGGCCTCCTCAAACAAGGTAGTTTTTTGGGTTTTCTGTTTTGTTTTATTTCTAGGTCACGTATTTTTGAGTAAGTAAAAAACATACCTGTTGTATTATTTTTTCATGAGGTTCATACCTTTAACTGTAAGGAGTTTGTGTTTTCTATCTAAACTATAGTTAGCTATTTATCAAAACAAACCTCAAAACTTACTAGACCAAGTGTCTCAATACAGTCACAAAAGATTGGCATACACTAGAGTTGAAACCTGTAGAAAACAAAAATAAAACAAAAACAAAGCAAAAACATAAAATTAGGAAATATTTGACTAAAGTTCAACAATGTAGTTAGTTTAATCTAAAAGCCGTATTCCCCGGCAGTGGTGCCAAAATTTGATACACCCAAATTACACCTCCCTAAAGAATTATAAGCAGTCGTTGCCAAATAAAGAATCCAACTTGTAAGTTGGGACCGATCCAATGAGGAATATGGTTCAGACTTAAACGTAACTCACAATTACCTCTTTTTAGTTGAACTATTTTCGAGAAAAGTAAACAGGGGGGTTTGTAACTAAAATAACAGTTTGTTGAATTGAATGATTAAGTATCAAATAAACAAAATTCACAATTTGAGATATCAATGTAAGATGGAAACTAAGGTATATGTGTTCCCCACAAGCTCTTAACGCAGTAATCTTAATAACAGTAATCCTATCTTAGTGTTTTACATGCAAGACTTGTAAGTTATGTATCCCTAAGTGATTGGTAATCATCATAGGAACTTTCACTCGCAACTTGGTAAATCTACGAATGTGTGCTTTACTAACCCTTACCTTTACCCCAGATTAGTCATCGTGTCAATTTAGTTGGGACTTTACCCTCACTTCAAATGATTAAAGTCAGACTATAAGATAGCAGTGAATCCTTAACTAAATCTCCGTTGTTTAATAATTTTCTCATTCATTACCCCTTTGGTAAGGTCAAGTAGGAACGAGGCGAGTTCTAATGTTGCACACTGCTAAAAAGACTTCTAATCGAAAAGATTAACAATACATGCATGAACACTATTCAAGAATTACATAGTTATTATTCATACTTTGTTAATTGCTCGTCGTTCCCACAACCCTAGTTGTGGATTTAGCTACTCATGCTTGAGAATTCACAATTCATAATTAGGTTAAAAGAAATCATGAACTTACAACTAGAATAGATGCAAACCGAAATCTTGAATTGAAAACCAAAGTGAAATTGCATAAACCAACTTTCGGAAATTAATTTGCTAAGAGTTTGCAAAATAATTCCAAACTACCAAAACACAAGTCTCCAATATTGTCTAACCCTCAAAAATGGAAATAACAACTAATATTTATAGTAAACAAATCCTAAACCAAGTAGGAAACAAAATAAGGAAATAACAGCTCAGACGTGGTTTGCATCGACGACAGGACCTACGGACCGTGGGTAAACCTATGGTTTGTGGTCACCCTTCGTGGTTCAAATACTGGAACTTCAAATTTCTGATCACAAATGATGAATGTACAGGACGGTCCATCATTCAATCTACGGAGTGTCGCTGGCCTCCATGGTTCCACACTTGGTCAGACTTCCTTGAACTATCATCTACGCTGCAACACCTATGGCCCGTCACTGGCCACTTCTAAAATTTTCAGCTCTTATCTCAATCAACCACATCCAAACCTATTTCCTGCAAGAATTACACAAAAAACATTATTTCTAATAACAAAATAGCCTGAGACATACATAAATTCTAAGTGAACTGCATCAAAAATATCGTAAACTCACAGTATATCAGGATGTATGCAAATCTTATTTCTACTTTTGTGGGGTAAACATGTTGTTTTTGATGGACTATGGAAACAATCTTAGTGAAATTTTTTACTTTGACATTAAATTAGCTTGCCATTAAATTTCGTACGCTCTTAACGAAGTTTCTGACTTTTTCACTGGTTTATAGGAACCAAGTCTTGGAGTATCAAAAATGGGCTAAACCACTTGCTAAAAAGCTTTTAGAGGTGCTATTGAAGGGTCTCAATGTCAATGGATTTGATGAATCTTTAGAACCTTTCTTGATGGGAACTATGGCTATCAATATAAACTACTATCCACCATGCTCAAATCCAAGTATCACCATGGAAGCTCGTCGACACTGTGACGCGTCCTGCATCACTCAACTCTTCCAAGATGACACGGGAGACCTATATGTCCGAGGGACTAAAGGAGATAATTGGATGCACGTAAATCCAATCAAAGACGCCTTAGCGGTTAACATAGGTGACTTGTTGAAGATCATGAGGAATGATCGTTACAAGACTATTGAGCATTGTGTAGCAGTTGATTCGAGCAGGGCTCAAATATCTGTACCGCTATTTGTGAATGCTAGCTTTGATAGTGTCATTGGTGCATTTCCACAAATGCTGAAAGATGGAGAAAAATCAGTGTACAAACATGTCTTGCATTCTGATTATTGGGATTATTTCTACCATAAGAGGCCTTCTGGTAAAGCATCACTAGATTTTGCTAAAATTAGATATTTTAATCTACAAATTTCTTATTATGTGAATGTTATTGTATTGTAAATTTTTTTATCATGTAATGACAAAAAGTCTCTCTTTACATAACAAGTGAGTTGGTATTATAGTATCATTATCTTGTTTTGTTCTAACAATTTAATAATCTTATTTTCCTTTATCCTACTTTTTGTTTATTGTAACACCTCGGAAGCTAGATCGATAAGTTTTTATTGCAGAACTTACATGAACCAGTGAACCACAACAGGGTTCACGGACCGTGATAGGGTCCATAGTCCGTTGACCTACCCGTGGTCTTGACTTGAATCCCATCAGGCCCAGACATCAGACCACGGGACCCTTCACGGGCCGTGGTCTTGATGACGGAACGTGGTGGCGCCTGTTGAATCGAGGCAGTAGCTCCCATAGCCTAGCCCTCAGGCACCTCTCGCCCAAGTAAGGACCACAGGGACCTTCACGGTCCTTGGTCCTGAAGACTGGTAGTGGGGGTGTCCGTGGAGCGTAACCAGTAGCCCCCTAGAACTGAGCCACCAGACCTCAGCCCAATTGAGGGCCACGAGGGCCTTCACGGTAACTAGTCCTCCACACGGGCCGTGGTAGGGGCTCGTGGATAAGACCCCAGAACCTTCAGAACAACAGGACCAAGTGAAGACCACGAGGGCCTTCACGGTCTATGGTCCCTTTCACGGTCCGTGAAAGGGACCGTGGTCAGCCCGTCTGCAGCTTTAAGTCAGGGGTCTTTTGGTTATTTCCTATTTTGTTGGACCCCTAAACTACGTCGTTTTAACCCTAAACTATATGGTTTTGTTAGTTTTAGCCTATAAACATAACTAGAACTTATCCAAGTCATATCTTTAATCACAACTTAGAAAATTAGAAGCGAAAGAAAAGAAAGAGGCGACCAACCCTAAATTCAAGAACGCAACAAGTTTCCTCCAATTCCTACCCTGAAATAGAAGGATTTCTCTGTGGAATTCGTCACCAGGTATGTGGGATTTCACTAGTGGGTTCCTTTCGCCCATTGGGTCCCTAGATTTCAGTCAGATTCTTGATTCCCTCCATATTATATAGACCTAGGGTTTCTTAAATGTTAGAATTGTTGGGTCTTTTAGCTGTTAAAATGATCCACATCAGATTATTATGTTACTACGTAGTTTATTGCATAATTTCAGAACCCTAACTATGTAGTTCTTTAGTTCTTGAATTACACATGCGAGGCAAGATATTTCAGTTATTTCAGATATATATGCCCTCAGTCTTTAATGTGTCATTATCAGTTTATTAATGTGCATTCTTAGTTTGCATGTCATTTTGAGCTATCCAGTATATTACAAAAATTCAGTCATAATATATTAAGCACTTAATCCATTGGAAGTAGCTTAATATCGAGTTGGACTAGGGTTCAGCATACCCGAATAGTTCCAGAACTACGAGCCATGTAGGTTGTAAGTCCCCTCTGTGGGCATCATTTTAGTGATCACGCCAGCATGCCTCTATATCTTTGGCTGGGTATATTGGGTCCTCTCGATGAGGCGTATACATCGGACTACTCATTTGGCTCATGTGGTTTTATTATCGGTTATTAGTAGCTCCCATAGTTCAGTCAGATTCTATTGCATTGACCATTTATTAGTATATTCAGTATTTCAGTCTCATCGTGTTATAAATTGGTCATTGCAATCAGTTAGCTCAGTATTCAATATCTATAACATGTTCAGATTATGCCCTTGCTTTATTGCTTGTTCAGTTATATGTTTATTTCAGCTTTACTCTATCATGCATGCTCAGTACCTTTCAAGTACTAACGCATACTCTGCGCTACATCTTCTTGTGATGTAGGTTCAGGTCCTTAGTTGTCAGATCACGCTTAGATCGGTTCCCGATCTCCAGTTTGGCAGTATCAATGGTGAGTCATCATTCTTCTAGGACAATAGTCATGTTATCATTTCAGTATTTTAGTCTTTTAGTTTCAGTTTTGCTAGACTTAGTTGGGGCCTTTCCCAACATTTCTAGTTAGTGTAGAGACTTATTTCAGACATAGTTAGATTCAGCCTAGTATTTGAGTTTGATGTTTCTTTTGTATTAAACTCTCAGATTTGATATTTAGTTTTAGTATATGGGTATCCCCCCAGTATTTCAGATTTATTTATGATTAGCTTCCGCATCAGTTTTATTTCTCAGTTTATCTTTAGTATGCTCATGATTATGCCAGCAGGGTTAGCTTGGGGTCACTTGTGGTCTTAGGTCCCGTGTCCACGTCTTGGGGGTAGCTCGGGGCGTGACAAACTTGATATTAGAGCACTAGGTTTAAGTGTCCTAGGATGTCTGAAAAGCCACACTAAGTAGAGTCCTTTTCATAGGTATGAAGTGCACTACATCTAATGAGAAGGAGGCTACAAAGTGTTTTAGAAAAAAATCTTCATTTTCTTGTTACTTTTATCATGCGTAAGGTATGATCTAACTCCATTCTAACTCGACATTCTACGTTTCAATGATCATGCCTCCTCATAGAGCTAACGCCAGGAATGCGAATGCCAGGAATGGAAATGCAGCTCCTCCAGTCCTAGATCAAGAAGTTTCGAATGCAGAGTTCTGGAATGCCATTTAGATGTTGGCTCAGAGTGTGGCCAACCAGAATAACCAGCGGGCTCCAGTTCCAGAAAACGCTAATGTTGGGTCAGCTGCAGCCAGAGTGCGAGCCTTTTTTAGGATGAATCCTCCAGAGTTCTTAGCATCGCAGGTTGGAAAAGATCCCCAAAACTTCATTGATGAGGTCAAGAATATCTTTAAAGTGATACAGGTAATTGTGAATGATCGGGTTGAGTTAGCATCTTACCAACTTAAGGATGTAGTTCATATCTGGTATACTCAGTGGAAGGAGAACATGGGTACAAATGCAACACCTATCTCTTGGGATTGCTTTAGTGAGACCTTTCTGGACATGTTTTTCCCAAGAGAGCTAAGGGAGGCAAAAGCTCAGGAATTTATGAACTTAAGGCAACATAGCATGATAGTCCAAGAGTATGGGCTCAAGTTTACCCAACTCTCTAGGTATGCTCCTCACGTGGTGGCTGATTCTAGGGCCCAAATGAACAAGTTTCTTTATGGAGTGTCAGACTTAGTAAAAATAGAATGTAGGAATGCTATGTTGCTGGGAGATATGAGCCTCTCTAGGCTTATGAATCGTGTTCAGCAGGTTGAGGGTGATAAGCTTAAATAACAGGCCAAGGAGAATAAGAAGGCTAGGATTGGAAACTATGAGTATTCCCAACAGAAATCGGGTGGTGGAAATCGCTCGCAAGGTCAGCATAAATTTTCAACTCCAGCCCCTTCATCAGTTAGTGTTCCGTCCTCCAGGTTCTGTAATGATCAGAAAGGTAGGGCATCTGGCTCTAAGTCTCAGGGGATTGTTACAGGTACCAAAACCTACCCAACTTGCCCTAAGTGTGGTAAGAACCATCTGGGCAAGTGCCCTGCAGGAAAGGAAGGATGCTTTGGGTGTGGTTAGTCTGGTCACAGGTTGATGGATTGTCCTTCTAAACAGGGTCAAGGAGGCAATGCTAAGCGAGCCCAGTCTACAACTTCAACAGCACCGCCAGGTCGCCTGACTCAGCAGGGTAACTCTTCTGGTATAGGTGTGGTCAGCACCAGAACAGACTCTATGCTCTTCAAGCTCGCCAGGATCAGGAAAATTCTCCTGATGTAGTCATTGGTACGTTATGAGCCTTTGATCTCGATGTTTATGCTTTGTTAGATCCAGGGGCTACCCTTTTCTTTGTGACTCCTTACATAGTAGTTAAGTTTGGTGTTAGTCAAGAAACTGTCTTAGAACCTTTCTCAGTCTCTACTCCAGTCGGTGACCCAGTTATAGCTAGACGGGTATACAAAAATTACCCTGTCACAGTCTTTCAGAAAGTCACCTCAGCAGATCTTGTAGAGTTAGAAATGGTAGACTTCGATGCCATTCTAGGCATGGATTGGTTACATTCTTGTTATGCCTCAGTCGATTGTAGAACTAGGATTGTTTGTTTCTAGTTTCCAGACGAACCGATCTTAGAATGGAGGGGTAGTAGCTTATCGCCTATGGGTCGATTCATTTCTTACCTTAAGGCCAGAAATATGATCTCTAAGGGCTATCTCTATCATCTAGTTCGGGTTAAGGATTCAAGTTCTGAAACCCCAACTCTTGAGTCAGTTCCAGTGGTTAATGAGTTTCCAGAAGATCTTCCCGGAGTTCCTCCTGGTATGGAAACAGACTTTGCAATTGATCTCCTTCCAGATACCCAACCTGTCTCTATTCCTTCTTACAGGATGGCTCCATCCGAGCTTAAGTAATTGAAAGAGCAGTTGAAAGGCCTTCTAGATAAGGGCTTCATCAGACCTAGTATTTCGCCATGGGGTGCACCAGTGTTGTTCGTAAAGAAGAAAGATGGTTCTCTCAGAATGTGCATTGACTATAGGTAGTTGAACAAGGTTACAATCAAGAATAAGTATCCCATCCCCAAGATTGATGACTTGTTTGACCAACTCCAGGGTGTTAGTCATTTTTCAAAGATAGACCTCAGATCGGGTTATCATCAGCTCAAAGTCTGAGATAGTGACATTCTGAAGACAGCCTTTAGGACTCGGTATGGTCATTATGAATTTGTAGTTATGTCATTTGGACAAACCAATGCTCCTGCAACTTTCACAGGATCGTGATTGGGTCCACGGTCCGTTGACTTGCCCGTGGTCTTGACTTGAATCCCACTAGGCCCAGACATCAGACCACGGGACCCTTTAAGGGTCGTGGTCTTGATGACGGGCCATGGTGGCGCCCGTTGAATCGAGGTAGTAGCCCCCGTAGCCAAGCCCTCAGACACCCCTCGCCCAAGTAAGGACCACAGGGACCTTCAAGGTCCATGGTCCTGAAGACGGGTCGTAGGAGGGTTCGTGGAGCGTAACCAGTAGCCCTCTAGAACTGAGCCACCAAACCTCAACCCAAGTGAGGACCACGAGGGCCTTCACAGTCTGTGGTTCTCTACACGGGCTGTGGTAGGGGCTCGTGGATCAGACCCTAGAACCTTCAGAACCACAGGACCAAGTGAAGACCACGAGGGCTTTCACGGTCTGTGAAAGGGACCGTGGTCAAGCTGTCTGCAGCTTTAAGTCAGGGGTCTTTTCCTATTTTGTTGGACCCCTAAACTACGTCGTTTTAACCATAAACTACATGGTTTTGATTAGTTTTAGCCTAGAAACATAACTAGAACTTACCCAAGTAAGATCTTTAATCAAAACTTAGAAAATTAAAAGCTAAAGAAGAGAAAGAGGTGACCAGCCCTACATTCAAGAACGCAACAAGTTTCCTCTAGTTCCATCCCTGAAATCAAAGGATTTCTCCATGGAATTTGTCACCAGGTATGTGGGATTTCACTAGTGGGTTCCTTTCACCCATTGGGTCCCTAGATTTCAGTCAGATTCTTGATACCCTCCATATTATCTAGACCTAGGGTTTCTTGAATGTTAGAATGGGTCTTTAGCTGTTATAATGATCTAGATCAGATTATTATGTTATTACTCAATTTATTGCATAATTTCAGAACCCTAACTATGTAGTTCTTTAGTTCTTGAATTACACATGCTAGACCACATATTTTAGTTATTTCAGATATACATGCCTCAGTCATGAATGTGTCATTATCGGTTTATTAATGTGCATTCTCAGTTTGCATGTCATTCTGAGCTATCCAGTATATCACATAAATTCAGTCATAATATATTAATTACTTAATCCATTGGTAGTAGCATAATAACGAGTTGGACTATGGTTCAGCATACGCGAATAGTCCCAGAACTACGAGCCACGTAGGTTGTAAGTCCCCTCTGTGGGCATCATTTTAGTGATCACGCCAGCATGCCTCTATACCTTTGGCCGGGTATATTGGGTCCTCTCGATGGGGCGTATACATCGGTTTCCACATTTAGCTCATGTGGTTTTATTATCGATTATTAGTAGCCCCATAGTTCAGTCAGATTCTATTGCATTGACCATTTACCAGTATATTCAGTATTACAGTCTCAGCATGTTATAAATTGATCATTGCATTCAATTAGCTCAGTATTCAGTAGCTATAACATGTTAAGATTATTCCCTTACTTTATTGGTTGTTCAGTTATATATTTATTTCAGCTTTACTCTATCCTGCATGCTTAATACCTTTCAAGTACTAACGCATACTCTGCGCTACATCTTCTCGTGATGTAGCTTCAGGTCCTTAGTTGTCAGATCACGCTTAGATCGGTTCCCGATCTCCAATTCGGCAGTATCAATGGTGAGTCATCATTCTTTGAGGACAATAGTCATGTTATCATTTCAGTATTTTAGTCTTTTAGTTTCAGTTTTGCTAGACTTAGCTCGGGCCTTTCCCAACATTTCTAGTTAGTTTAGAGACTTATTTCAGACATAGTTAGATTCAACTTAGTATTTGAGTTTGATATTTCTTTTGTATTAAACTCTCAGATTTGATATTTAGTTTTAGTATATGGGTATCCCCCAAGTATTTCAGATTTATTTATGATTAGCTTCCGCATCAGTTTTATTTCTCAGTTTATCTTTAGTATGCTCATGATTTTGCTTGCAAGGTTAGCTTGGGGTTCATTGTCCTAGGTCCTGTGTCCGCGTCTCGGGGGTAGCTCGAGGAGTGTCAATTTTCTAGCAACAAAGAACACAAATATGATGATGATTTAGTAATTTATATGGAAATGCACTCAAGCATATGTAATTTTTTATTCTAACATATTTAAGTAGTACTGCTTTTATGACTTTTTAAAGTTTTTTGCAATGTACTCAAAAAAATATACACATTTGATATATGTCCCTATCAAATATTTTCAATTGTCATAATAATTTATGGCTATAAATTATAATATTAAAAGTAAAATACAATATTATATTATAGTAGTACTATTTTTACTGATAATTTTTTATTGATATATTAGAGTACAAAAATTTATTGTAATACTTTGATTTTCATTCAATAGAAAAATAAAATTCAAATAAGGTAAGAAAATCAGGGCCAAATCCTAACATCCCTCCCCCCTTAAACCCACAATAAAAACCCTAAATCTCCTTCTTTCATCATTTTCATAGAAAACCCTCTTCTCCCCTCCCCCCCCCCCNCCCCCCCCCGACACACCCCTCTCGAACCAACCCTAAAAAAACCCCCAAATTTCCTTCTTCCATTAGTACACACGCATCAAGATTCAACACATATATGACTTCATCAAAATTTGAACCAAATGATGACATACTTGATTTTGTAATCAAGAAAGCAAATGGACTAAAAGGCCTAGTAGACAGAAGCCTTGAAATTATCCCAAATCAATGTATTCAACCAAAAGAACACAGACTATACAAATCCCAAATTGACAATCAAGAATCAATTTCAACAATTGATTTATCAAATTTTGATGATTTAAATGTTGAAAAATCAATTCAAGAAGCAGCAAGCAAGTGGGGTTGCTTCCAAATCATCAATCATGGGATCCCAATTGAAGTTCTTGAAGATCTGAAAGATGCCGGACATAAGTTCTTTGAATTGCCACCTGAAGAAAAAGTTAAGTATTGTAAAGACAACTATAGTGCTGGTGAATCTGTGTTGATGTTTTGGAGTGCTATTGGTGAGAAAAATGAAAAAGTTTTGGAGTGGAGGGATAGTATAAAACATGGTTGTAACCCACAAAATGATAGCAATCTTTGGCCTCCTGAAACAAGGTAAATTTTTGGGTTGTCTGTTCTGTGTAATTTATAGGTCATGTGTTTATGAGTAAGTAAAAAACATACCTGTAGTATTATTTTTTTCATGAGTTTCATATATTTAACTGTAAGGTGATTGTGTTTTCTATCTAAACTACAATTAGCTATTTATCAAAACAAAGCTCGAAACTTACTCTACCAAGTGTCTTAATACAATCACTAACGGTTGTGTCACAAGTTAATTAGACTTAAAATTTCATCATAATGGCAGTTGACTCATTAATTTTGAGATGTATTTTGATAGTTAGTTGATGAAAGTCAGATAGTAGACTTGTAAAAATCTTTTACTACAGCCGTAATTATGTCCATTATCTCTAAATTTTATAAAGGTATATATAACTTAAATCAGAATTATATTGCATATATAGGAATTTTTTCTATCCGTTTTACAATAATATATCTAGTATAATTCACAAGTAGGGTATGGAGAGGATAGGATGTAGGCATATCTTATTTCTACTTTTGTGGGGTAAAATTGTTGTTTCTGATGGACTATGGAAATACTCTTAGTAAAATTCTTGACTTTGACATTAAATTACCTTGCCATTAAATTTTATTTTCTCTTAACGAAATTCCTGACTTATTCACTGGTTTATAGGAACCAAGTCTTGGAGTATCAAAGTGGGCTAAACCACTTGCTAAAAAGTTGTTAGAGATACTATTGAAGGGTCTAAATGTCAATGTAATTGATGAATCTTTAGAGCCTCTCTTGATGGGAACTATGTCTATCAACATAAACTACTATCCACCATGCCCAAATCCAAGTATCACCATGGGGGCTCGCCGACACTGCGACGGGTCTTGCATCACTCTGCTCTTTCAAGACGACACGAGAGGTCTATATGTCCGAGGGACTGAAGACGATAAATGGATCCATGTAAATCCAATCAAAGGTGCCTTAGTGGTTAACATAGGTGACTTGTTGCAGATCATGAGCAATGATCGATACAAGAGTATTGAGCATTGTGTAGCAGTTGATTCGAGCAGGGCTCGAATATCCGTACCGCTATTTGTGAATGCTAGCCTTGACAGTGTCATTGGTCCATTTCCACAAATGCTGAAAGATGGAGAAAAACCCGTGTACAAACATATCTTGCATTCTGATTATTGGGATAATTTCTACCGTAAGAGACCTTCTGGTAATGCATCACTAGATTTTGCTAAAATTTAATATTTTAATATTCAAATTTCTTGTTAGGTGAATGTTATTGTATTGAATTTTTTTTTTATCATGTAAGGACAAAAAGTCTCTCTTTACATAACCAGCGAGTTGGTATGATAGTTTCGTTATCTTGTTTTGTTCTAATAATTTAATAATCTTATTTTCCTTTATCCTACTTTTTGTATATAATAACTTTACCTCATATATTTTTCTTTGAAATATTGTAGTTTTATTCTTCTAATGATGATGTATAACACTGTGATAATTTTAAACTTGAATTCTATAATTTGTAAAATGGGCTTTCTTTAAAGCGGGTACCGAATATAGATTAAGAAAAAAACATGTACTAATGATGGGTAGTAATTATCTCCACCATCAACTAAAGATCTTGAGTTTAGAAATGTAAAAATGAGGGGAAAAGACCTACTTAAATGAAGCTTATCATATTCTAAGATCATGATTGGTAGTAACTATCTCCATCATTAACTATAGATTTTGAGTTTAGAATGAATTACTTTACTCCTAAGACTGGTATCAAATATAGGGTGACAAAACCCCCCAATCATCAAAGATTGTTATAGGTAGTCTCTCAATGACGAAAACTAGTATCAAATATCGAGTTTTGATTATCAAACACTACGTAAATTCTATAGAAAATTCTCCCTAATAATAAAAACTTATTCATGAAAATATGATTTGTCAAAACGATCCAAGTTTTGCGTGGTCATTGCCCCATTTATTTATTCGCTCAACTTATTAGAAAACTGTGTTGATATGTTGTAGAATGTAGTTTCCCAACCTTTTAACCAGTATAATTTCACATTTCATGAATTTTGAGCTTTTGGCATAGTTGAAATTTAATAATTTCACATTTGACACTATCTAACATGTTGGGAGAGAGGTAAATAAATGTGTCGATTTTCTAGCAAACGAAGAACACAAATATGATGAAGATTTAGTAATTATATGGAAATGCACTCAAGCATATGTATTTTTTTCTTCTAACAGATTTAAGTAGTACTGCTTTTATGACTTCTTAAAGTTTTTTTCTATGTATTCAAAAAAATATACACATTAGATATATGTCCCCATCAAATATTTTCAATTGTCATAATAATTTATGGGTATAAAATTATAATATTAAAAGTAAAATACAATATTATATTATAGTAGTACTATTTTTACTGATAATTTTCTATGGAAATAATAGAGTACAAACATTTATTGTAATACTTTGATTTCATTCAATAGAAAAATAAAATTCAAATAAGGTAAGAAAATCAAATGTCGAGTTTTTATTATCACATGTCGAGTTTTGATTATCAAATACTACGTAAATTCTACAAAAGATTCACCCTAACAACAAAAACTCATTCATGAAAATATGATTCGTCAAATCTATCCATGTTTGGCCTATTTATTGCCCCATTTATTTACAACTCAATTCATTAAAAAATTGTGTTGATATGTTGTAGAATTAAGTTTTTGACCTTTTAATTAGTATAAATAAGAGTATAATATCACATTTCTTGAATTTTGAGCATTTGGCATAGTTGAAATTTAATAATTTAACATTTGGCACTATCTAACACGTTTGGACAGAGGTAAATTAATGTGTCGATTTTCTAGCAAACGAAGAACACAAATGTGATGAAGATTTAGTAATTTATAGGGAAATGTACTCAAGCATATGAAATTATTTCTTTTAACAGATTTTAAGAAGTACTGCTTATATAAATTTTTAAAACTTATTCCTATTTACTAAAAATAAAAATATATACACATTTGATATATGTCCCTATCAAATATTGTAACATCCCGCCTTCGAAAGAGCTAAATTTGAGATTTGTTCAAGTTAAGCTTAAGTTATGAGTTTTGGGTCAAATTCAAACGACCATAACTTCCAGTACAAGACGAGTTAAGTGATCCGTAAGATATCAAATGAAAGTTCGTTGAATCCTCTTTCCAACGCCACCGAGTTTGCTAATTTTTGAATTCGGATGAGGGAGATATGCCCGTTTGATGTAAGCCTGTCCAGTTAAGGAAAGTTGCCAGAATTAATGTGGGTATTTTGTCATTTTCTTTACCTCATCAACTTAAAACATTTTTAGTAATATTGTAAGGGTCAAAATTGATTTGGGTCAGTTTTCACAATCCTAAATACGCTTAGGATTTGGAGAATAGTTCAAAAGGAGAAAAGAAGAAACGTTCAAGGCATTCGTCAATGTTCTTGAGATTTGTCGAGGAATTTCGCAAGGTTTGATCCTTAAGAGGTATGTAAGCTATCATAGTGTTGGGTTTGTTCAACCACATACCAATCATGTGATTTTAATCCGTAATTTCGTTCTTGAGGTTGAATGACTTGAGTTCTTGATGAGTTTCTTGAAGTTTCGTTTTTAAATCGTTAATGATGAGTTTGATGAGTTCTTGAGATGAATGTTAGGAGTTAAAGGGTTTTTTTTAAGTAGATTTTCATGTAATTATGTGGGGTATTCAAATCTAAGTGAGTTGGAAAATAACCATTCAATTCTAGGCGAATTAGGGGCAAAAATCGAAGAAGAAAATTCATCGGAATATTCTGGGGAGAGGCTGCAGCAGCGCACCCCTGATGAGCCAAAGTTCTGGGGACGCATGCCCCCGATATGCCAAGGGGGCTGGGGGCGCACCAGCAGTTCACCACATTTGAGTCTCTAAAGTTTAGGGGCTAGCGCCCCACGCCAACAGTGTTCCAAGGTTGCCTGCACGCACCTTTTTTCTGTCGTCTGCTCCATCTAAATTATTTTAAAGTGTAACTTTACTCCCTTATGATTCTAACTACTCTAAACTACACCTAAACATCCAGAGATCCTTCATAACATGAACCATAACCCTTGAATTCATAATTCAAATTCAAGGTAGAGTTGAGTAAAGTCTTGAGAGTTCTTTCGAGTTATGTTGAGATGTCCTTTAGAATTTTTTTAAAACTTGTTTTAAGACTTGAGTACTTGAGTTTGAGGATGAGGAGAGTCGAGTTTCATTTTCCAAAAATAATATATGGGAACTAAATATTTCCAAGAGTAAATGTTTTTACATTTAAAATGAGAGGAAACATCAATTTTCAAATGAGTTCATGAGGAGTTTTTGAGTGTAATCTCTTTTAAGAGAACCTTTTGAGTTATCAAAGCTTGAGGATGAGGAAATATTTTTAAATATATGAGCTTAGTTATATTTTTGGGAGTAGTATTGAGCACCGATATGGGAACGAGTTCATATAACTCAAAGTCCTCATAAACCATGTAGCCAACGTGGGTAGAAAAGGGTCATACTTTTTAGATGATTTTGTATTTATTTTTAAGCATAGCTTAGTGGATCCACTTAGTTGAGGATGTATTATACTACGACAAGGTATAGGACAGCTCTGGCAGCGTGGGCGAGACGCTGTATCATCACATAACTCATAGTGATGGTTGTCGGTTACATAATCTCCCAAATTGAGTTATTTTTTATCTTTACATACAAACTGGGTTATTATTGTATTTTAAATACATCGAGTTGTTATCTACTATTTTAAATGCTTTACTGCATCTTTACTGTTGTTTTTATACTGTATTGAGTTGAATATCCATGAGTTGAGGTTGAGTTGAGTCTAGTTAAGGTGCGTATGTTTCCTCCTTTCCAAGTTCAAGCTTTTATGTTATATTCAGTGTTCCCTTTACATGTTGTACATTCAATGTACTTATTCCATTTGTCCTGCATCATTTCGTGATGCAGATACAAGAGATCGAGGTCATCAACAGGCGCTTCGTTGATACCATAACAGTTTGAGTTATTTTGGTGTGCCTTCTTGCTTTTGGAGGATCCCTTATTTATTTCTATTATTTCAAAAAAAAATTAGGATGATCAGGGTCTTGTCCCGACATCCCTCATAGTATTAGAGGCTTCATAGATAGACATTAGTATTTAAGGAGTCTTTCTTTCATTTCCCTTGATAATGTTTTAATAAGGAATCTTGAGAGTTCTTTCGAGTCATATTGAGAAGTCTTTTACAATTTTTTAAAAACTTGTTTTAAGACTTGAGTACTTCAGTTTGAGGATGAATAGAGTCGACTTTCATTTTTCAAAAAGATTATATGGGAACAAAGTATTCTTGAGAGTAAATGTTTTTACATTTAAAATGAGAGGAAACATTGATTTCCAAATGAGTTCATGAGGAGTTTTTTTAGTATAATCTCTTTTAAGAGAACCTTTTTGAGTAATAATTTCAAAGCTTGAGGGTGAGGAAATATTTTTAAACATACGAGCTGAGTTATATTCTTGGGAGTAGTATTGAGCACCGATATGGGGACGAATTCATACAACTCAAAGTCTGTAACACCCTGAAACTAGATAGGGGGTTTAGCATGGTAGGACTCAAAGATACCACTTAACAAGGACCAACCTAAAGCCCACGAAAAAGCCCCAGGAAAACCTCTTGAGGTAGTGAACCACGATCGGGACCCACGTCCCGGGGACGGGTCCACGGTCCATGGATGGGGGAGTCATGGTTGACCTAAATTCTCTTACCATGAACCACGCCTGACCAGGATGGGCCATGGGTCCATCCACGGTCCGTGGGTCATGGTCTCCTGGGTCAAGTCAGGGAAATTGTTTTAGGGACTTAAGGGTCTTTTTTGGTTTTAATTAGAATTAAGTGATGTCATTTTGCCTAAGTCTAAAACACCTATATATGTATTTTTAACCCCTAAATTCACTCATTTAAATCATTCTCTCAAATCCCAAAAGAAAATCTTCTCAAATATTCTCTCTCTAGAAGTTGGAACAAGAAGGAAGAAATTGAAGCTAGGTCAAGTTCAAGGCTCCAATATTCAAGCTTGCTAGGACTTTGTAATCAAGGTATGATGGCTTTTCATCCATGGAATCCTTCCTTCCATGGATTCCCTAGAATTTCCCCAATTTGATGAAGAATTCCCCAATTCTAGCTAGGGTTTCTTCCGATGTTGTGGGTTATGATGAATATTGATCCAATTGAATGGATTGTGGTTGTTTGTGATTGAATTGATAGGATTACATGATTTTAGGATGAAATTACATGTACCCATGCCTATTTCATGATTCTAGCCTATAATTTATATAGTTGAATTTATGCCTTGAAGGGAAACTTTATGGATTAGATGTATCCTTCTAGGGTTGATGAATTATGACTAAAATTTCTTGAGATTGAAGCAAATATGAAGAATATGATCTTTATGTCTTAAGAGTAAAGCATAGGTGATGATCATGAGATCTAGGGCTTTGAGAGTAAAGTTTATGAGATGAATTATTGGTAATTGATGTTATTGGTGAGGAATGGATACTTTTCACACTAATTGCTTAACAATGAATGTATGAATGTGAAAGGTCTACTCACATGAATGATTCTAGGTTGAAAGGATTGCTCACCTAAAATGAATCTAGATTAAAAGACTATTTAAATGATGAGGCTAGAGGTGATTACCCTTCACCCCATATGAAAGGATATAAGGTGATTACTCATACTCCTTAGAATTGAACAAGAGGTGAGTCCCCGTGTTCTTATTATGATGAACGGACATGGAGGCAAATAACCATGATACCTATGAAATAATGTGGAGGCGAGTAGCCGCATTAAATGGCAAATGATGTAGAGGCGCGTACCCGCATCATATGATGATATTGTGAGGCGAGTACCCGCAATCTGAAAGTAAGTAAGGCAAGAGGTGAATATCCATTATCCTTGTATGTAAGGCAAGAGGCAAATACCCATTAGCTTTTATAAGCTAGGCAAAGAGGCGAATCCCTATGTCTTTAAAAGTAATTTATGAATAATGAGAACTATAATATGAAGAATGAACTAGCTAGGAATGTTGCTTGACTAAGGACAAGTAAGGGTGTTTAAGGAAGTATTTCCCTTTCATTATGATGCTTATTATTAATTGACTATGCCTTGTGTCTTGTGTTGACTAATGCTTATGTTTAAGTTGTTTATGCTAGCCATCATATTTAGTATTTGATTGTACTAACGCATACTCTTGCCTTCATTCTTATCAAATATAAGGTCCGACAACATATATTCCCACACTTGTGGCTAGCTTCATTGTTGATCAAGGAAGTGAAGTTTTGGTGAGTCCTCATTGTGTTCAAGGATGTGATTACCACTTTCTTTTATGTCTTTTATTCATGTCTGACTATTGTATGGGTTGTGTCCCGAGACTTGATTCATGTTGTTTAGATGATTTGAGACAAGTGTATTAGACTTCCGTTTCATTTTATAAAGACTTCGATTGTATTGATAAAGTTTTAATTTCTGCTCAATCTATTACTTTATGTTATGATATACTAAGTGGCCTTTATGAGGCTTCTCGGGGTATTGTACGCCTTGTTACATCTAGGGGTACCCTTGGGTCGTGACAAAGTCCTCATAATCCATGTAGCCAAGGTGGGTAGAAAGGGTTAAACTTTTTAGATGATTTCTTATTGTTTTTTAAGCATAGCTTAGTGGATACACTTAGTTGAGGATGTCTTATACTCCAACAAGGTATATAAAGCTCTAGCAGTGTGGGCGAGATGTTGTATCATAACATAGCTCATAGTGATGGTTGTCGGTTAAAGAATCTCCCAGATTGAGTTATTTTGTATCTTTACTTACAAACTAAGTTATTATTATATTTTTAAATACATTGAGTTGTTATCTACTGTTTTAAATGTTTTATATAAACTCCATATTTATTGTTGTTCTTATACTATATTCAGTATAGGAGGTCTTGTATGTCTTGTTATATCTAGGGGGTACCCCTGTGTTGTGACAAACTTGTTAATCAGAGCACAAGGTTTAGAATGGTTCTAGGATGTCTCAAACCACGTCAAGTAGAATCTTGTAAATAAGTATGAAGCGCGCCACATTTATGAATGAGAGGCTACTAGATATTTAGGAAACTTCACTTCTTCATATCTCTAAGTCGTGCCATGGAGTTTAACTCTATAAAGTATTTCTCCTAATCTTTGACCAATGGTTTTCACGATATGACTAATAGAAGGGCTAATGCTAGAAGGATGAAGGGAGATAATGTAGGGGCAAGAAGTTCCTCTCCAAGCTCCTTCTCAAGCTCCGATTGATCTGTTGGGCTGAGAATGTAACAAATGCATAGTTTAGGTCGGCTTTCCATGTGTTGGCTCAAGCCGTGACGGCCCAAGACAATAGAGAGGTGGTAGCTCGTGTGAACCCAAATGTGGGTATGGCGGCGACAAGAGTGAGGGAATTTACAAGGATAAACCCTTCGGAATTTTATGGCTCCAAAGTTGAGGAAGATCCTCAAGAGTTTATCGATGAGGTCTATAAGATACTTGCTATTATGGGAGTAACTCCAGTAGAGAAGGTGGAGTTGGCCGCTTATTTACTCAAAGGGGTTGCTCAGATTCGGTTTAATCAGTGGAAAGAGGCAAGGCCGGAATGACCTGGTCCCATAGAATGGGAAAGGTTCAAAAGTGATTTTCTTGATAGATTATTCCCTCTTTAGATGAGAGAGGCCAATGTGCTTTAGTCATCAACCTTCGGTAAGGAAATATGAGTGAAAGGGAGTATGCTTTGAGGTTCACTCAACTATCTAAATATGCTCTTTCTATTGCGGTGGATCGTAGAACCAATATGAGTAAGTTTGTGTCTGGTGTGTCTGACTTGGTTGTCAAAGAGTGTCGCACAGCTATGCTTGTCCATGACATGGACATTTCTCGCCTTATGGTGCATGCCCAACAAATTGAGGAAGAAAAGATCTAGATAAGCAAAGAGGGCAAAAATGGATGATGGTAACTTTTCACACTCTACGTTCGGTGGACGGGGTCGTTCAAGGTTTCTGCAAAGGTTTTCCGGGAAAGGTTCTTCCAATGCTCATCCAAAGCCTAACAATGAAAGGTGTCTAACCCAAAACCACAAGGAGATGGTAATAGGTCTTTGATGCCAACTTGTGCTAAATGTGGAAGGAATCATGAGGGTAAGTGTCTAGCGGGATTTAATAGTTGCTTTGGGTGTGGACAGACAGATCATAAGACTATGGATTGTCCTTTAGTTCCTAAGAATGAGGGAGATACTCGCCGTAGGGATCAACCCTACCCTCCATCCAGTCCAAGTGGTTTGGGTGCAACTGCTCCTAAGCAAAACCGATTCTATGCTCTCCAAACTAGAGTTGATCAAGAGAGTTCCCCAGATGTGGTGACTGATATGTTAAAAGTTTTTCAAATTAATATGTATGCTTTGCTTGGTCTCGGTGCTACTTTGTCCTTTGTGACTCTTTATATTGCTATGAGATTTGACGTGCTCCCTGAAGTGTTACTAGAACCCTTTTTATGTCTCTACCCTTGTTGGTGATTCTGTGTTGGCTGAGAGGGTATATAGAAAGTGTTTTGTCTCCCTATCACGTAGAGTTGGTTTAGTCGACTTGGTAGAGCTTGATATGTTATATTTTGATGTCATACTTGGTATGGATTGGTTGCATTCATGTTATGCTACCATTGATTGTAGAACTCGAGTAGTCAAGTTCCAATTCCCAAATGAGTGTATCCTTGAGTTGAAGGGGGGAAATTCTATGCCTAAAAGTTAGTTTGTTTCTTACCTTAAGGCTAGAAAGATGATTTCGAAGAGTTACTTCTACCATCTACTGAGGGTGATAGATGTAGATTTCGAAACTCCTTCTCTTGAGTTAGTCCCAGTTGTAAAGGAATTCCCGAAAGTGTTCCCGGATGATCTACCCAATATTCCTCCCAAAAGAGAAATAGATTTCGGTATTGACCTTCTTCTAGATACACAACCTATCTCTATTCCCCCTCATAGAATAGCTCCGGAAGAACTTAAGGAGTTGAAGGAACAGTTGAAAGATCTGTTAGACAAGGGTTTCATCTGATTGAGTATTTCACCATGGGGTGCTCCAGTTTAATTTTAGAAAAAAGGATGGTTCTCTACAAATGTGCATAGACTATCGCCAGGTTAACAAAGTGACTATTAGAATAAGTATCCTCTCCCAAGGATTGATGATTTATTTGACCAACTTCAAGGTGCAAGTTATTTCTCTAAGATTGATCCCCGATTGGGTTATCACCAGTTGAGGGTAAGTGAAGAAGATATTATGAAAATGGCTTTTAGAACTCGATATGGTCATTATGAGTTTGGGGTGATGTCATTTGGCTTGACTAATGCCCCGACGGCATTTATGGACTTGATGAATAGGGTGTTTAGACAATACCTTGACATGTTTGTGATTGTATTCATTGATGGTATCTACTCAAGAAGTGAGAATGAGCCAATGGATCATTTGAGGATCATATTGCAAATCCTTAAGCACCAACAACTTTTTGAAAAGTTTAGCAAGTGCGAATTTTGGCTAAGTTCCATAGCTTTCCTGGGTCATATTGTGTCAAGCAAGGGTATAAAGGTAGATCTTAAGAAGACGTATACGGTTAAGAGTTGGCCTAGAACTCTATCACCTTCAGACGTTAGAAGTTTATTGAGTTTGGCTAGTTATTATCGACAATTTGTTGAGGGGCTCTTTTCTGTTGCCTCTCCATTGATGGCTTTAACTCAAAAGAAGGCTAAGTTTGTATGGTCATAATTATGTGAGAAAAGTTTCCAAGAGTTGAAATATCGATTTACTTCCACTTCGGTTTTGACTTTAACGAAAGGGATGGATGGTTTTGTGGTATAATGTGATGCCTCATAAATTGAGTTGGGATGTGTGCTTATGAAAAACGGAAAGGTTATTTTGTATGCTTCAAGGCAACTTAAGGTTCATGAGAAGAATTATCTGACCCATGACCTTGAATTAGCAGCGGTGATTTTTACCCTAAAGATATGGAGGCACTATTTGTATGGTGTCCATGTAGATGTGTTCACCAACCACAAAAGTCTACAATATGTGTTTAATCAAAAACATTTGAATCTACGCCAAAGAAGGTGGCTTGAGTTATTGAAAGATTATGATATGAGTGTCCTTTATGACCCCAGAAAGGCAATTGTAGTAGCGGATGCTCTTAGTAGATTGTGTATGGGTAGTGTTGCTCACATTGATGATGATAAGAAAAAGTTGGTACAAGATGTACATAGATTGGCCCGTTTGGGTGTTCGCTTTATGGATTCCACCAAGGGTGGTTTTATGGTTCACAATGGTTCTGAATCTTCCTTTGTAAGTGATGTGAAAGCCAAGCATCGCCTTGATCCGATCTTGGTAGACTTGAAAGAAGGGGTATTCAAGAAGTCTGTTGAGGCTTTTTCCCAAGGGGGAGATGGAGTACTTAGATACCAAGGTCGATTATATATTCCAAATGTTGATGACTTAAGGGAACAAATTTTGACAAAAACCCATAGTTCTCGATATTCCATTCACCCGGGAGCCACCAAGATGTATCGTGACTTGCGGGAGATCTATTGGAAGAATGGGATGAAGAAGGATATTACTAGATTTGTGGCTAAGTGTCCAAATTTCCAACAAGTGAAGGTTGAGCATCAAAAATCGAGAGGCTTATCCCAAGACATTAGCATTCCTACTTGGAAGTGGAAAGATGTGAATATCAACTTTATAGTAGGGTAGCCACGTACTCGGCGCCAATACGATTCGATTTGGGTCATAGTAGACCGAATGAAAAAGTCGGCCCATTTTATTCCCGTCAAGGTTTCTTATACGGCGAAAGACTATCCTAAGTTATATTTGAGATAAATAGTAAGGTAACATGATGTGCCATTGTTTATTATCTCTAATGGAGGTACTCAATTTACTTCTCAGTTTTGGAAGTCATTCAAAAAGGGTCTTGGCACTAAAGTGAAACTTAGAACGGCTTTTCACCCACAAACTGATAGGCAAGCGGAGCGAACGATCAAAAATCTAAAAGATATGTTGAGGGCATGTGTCATCGATTTCAAAGAAAGTTGGGATGACCACTTGCCATTGATAGAGTTCGCCCATAATAATAGCTACTATTCTAGTATTGGTATGGCTCCCTTTGAAGCTCTTTATGGTAGGAGGTGTAGATCTCCCATAGGGTGGTTTAAAGTGGGTGAAGTTGCCTTGATTGGACCCAAATTAGTTCGTGAGGCTATGAAAAAGGTCCGGCTTAATAGAGAGAGGTTGAGAACGGACCAAATCCAACAAAAGTACTATACCGACGTTAGAAAGAGAGACCTTGAATTTGAGGTTAGTGATTGGGTCTATTTGAATATCTCACCCATGAAGGGTGTAAAGAGGTTTGGTAAGAAAGGGAAGCTTAGTCCCCGATATGTAGGCCCATATCAAATTTTGAGACGTGTTTGTAAGGTTGCTTATGAGCTTGATTTGCCTAATAAGTTGGCGTCGGTGCATCCAGTTTTCCATGTCTCTATGCTTAAGAAGTGTGTTGTAGATCCGACATCCATAATTCTCCTAGAAGGGTTGGGAGCTGATGAAAGTCTCTCTTATGAAGAAGTTTTGGTTTAGATTCTAGACCGGCAAGTTAAGAGATTGAGAAAAAAATAAGTTGCATCTGTGAAGGTATTGTGGAGAAACCACTTAGTTGAGGGTGCTACTTGGGAGGCCGAGGCTGATATGAAGTCTCAATATCCTCATTTTTTTCCTTCTACTCTAGCTTGAGGTAATGAGTTTCCTCTTGGTTTGCTTTATGATTTGAAGTCATGTGTGTTTAAGTGTTTCCATGATTTCCTCATATGATGCATGTTCATGAAAAAGCTTAAGTCTTGAGAGAAATGACTTGTGTAAATTGTTTACCCTTATATTGTAGTGCATTAAGTATGAGTTGCCTATAGACTTCATGAGATGAGTATGATAAATATGCTTTAGATATGCTTTATGAGATTGAATTGCATATGAGCTCAATGAGATTGTGTTGAGCATGCTTATAAGTTTGGAGAAGGTAGTTCCTCCGTGAATATATTAAATCTGAAATTTCTCATGCATATTGGGTTGTTAGATGTAGTTCCTACTTCCTTATAGTGTATTGGGTATGTTTGGCATGGAGTTGATGTTTGCCCTTTAGTTGTGTGCATCTGATGTGTTGCATGCATGATGCGCTGTTAGTCTTGATTCGTTTTCTTTAAGAGGTGTCTAGAACATAATTCGAGGACGAATGATCCCAATGGGAGATAATGTAACACCCTAAACCTAAATAGAGAGTTTAGCATGGTAGGACTCCAAGATACCACTTAACAAGGACCAACCAAGAGCCCACGAAGAAACCCCAGGAAAACTGCCTCAACGTGGATAGGGGAGTCATGGTTGGCCAAAAATCTCTGACCATGAACCACGTTTGACCAGGACGGGCCGTGGGTCCATCCACGGTCTGTGGGTCATGGTCTCGTGGGTCAAGTCAGGGAAATTGTTTTAGGGACTTAAGGGTCTTTTTCGATTTTAATTAGAATTAAGTGGTGTCATTTTTCCTAAGACTAAAACACCTAAATAAGTATTTTTAACCCCTAAATTCACTAATTTAAGTCATTCTCTCAAATCCCAATAGAAAATCCTCTCAAATATTCTCTCTCTAGAAGTTGGAAGAAGAAGGAAGAAATTGAAGCTAGGTCAAGTTCAAGGCTCCAATATTCAAGCTTGCTAGGACTTTGTAATAAAGACTAAAACACCTAAATAAGTATTTTTAATCCCTAAATTCACTCATTTAATTCATTCTCTCAAATCCCAAAAGAAAATCCTCTCAAATATTCTCTCTCTAGAAGTTGGAAGAAATTGAAGCTAGGTCAAGTTCAAGGCCCCAATGTTCAAGCTTGCTAGGACTTTGTAATCAAGGTATGATAGATTTTCATCCATGGAATCATTCCTTCCATGGATTCCCTTAGAATTTCCCCAATTTGATGAAGAATTCCCCAATTCTAGCTAGGGTTTCTTCTGATGTTGTGGGTTATGATGAATATTGATCCAATTGAGTGGATTGTGGTTGTTTATGGTTGAATTGATAGGATTACATGATTTTAGGATGAAATTACATGTACCCATGCCTAATTCATGATTCTAACCTATAATTTATATAGTTGAATTTATGCCTTGAAGGGATACTTTATGGATTAGATGTATCCTTCCAGGGTTGATGAATTATGACTAGAATTGCTTGAGATTGAAGCAAATATGAAGAATATGATCTTTATGTCTTGAGAGTAAAGCATAGGTGATGATCATGAGATGTAGGGCTTTGAGAGTAAAGTTTATGAGATGAATTGTTGGTAATTGGTGTTATTGTTGAGGAAGGGATACTTTCCACACTAATTGCTTAACAATGAATGTATGAATGTGAAAGGTCTACTCACATGAATGATTCTAGGTTTAAGGGATTGCTCACCTAAAATGAATCTAGATTAAAAGACTATCTAAATGATGAGGCTAGAGGGGATTACCCTTGACCTTCATATGAAAGGATATGAGACGATTACTAATACTCCTTAGAATTGAACAAGAGGTGAGTCCCCATGTTCTTATTAATAATGTGGAGGTGAGTACCCGCATTAAATGACAAATGATGTAGAGGCGAGTACCCGCGTCATATGATGATATTGTGGAGGCGAGTACCCGCAATCTAAAAGTAAGTAAGGCAAGAAGCGAATATCCATTATCCTTGTATGTAAGGAAAAAGGCGAATACCCATTTGCCTTTATAAGCTAGGAAAAGAGCTGAATCCCCATGTCTTTAAAAGTAATGTATGAATAATGAGAACTATAATATGAAGAATGAACTAGCTAGGAATGTTGCTTGAGATGCCTTTCATATGGTAAGCTTGACTAGAGGCGGATGGCCCAAGTCTTGACTAAGGACAAGTAAGGGTGTTTAAGGAAGTATTTCCCTTTCATTATTATTCTTATTATTAATTGACTATGCCTTGTGTCTTGTGTTGACTAATGCTTATGCTTAAGTTGTTTATACTAGCCATCATATTTAGTACTTGATTGTACTAACGCATACTTTTGCCTACATTCTTATCAAATGTAAGGTCCGACGCCATATATTCCTACACTCGTGGCTAGCTTCATTGTTGATCAAGGAAGTGAAGTTTTGGTGAGTCCTCATTATGTTCGAGGATGTGATCACCACTTTCTTTTATGTCTTTTATTCATGTCTCTTACTATTGTATGGGTTGTGTCCCAAGACTTGATTCATGTTGTTTTGATGGTTTGAGACAAGTGTATTAGACTTCCGCTTCATTTTATAAAGACTTCGATTGTATGATTACTATTACTTTATGTTATGATATACTAAGTGGCTTTTGTGAGTCCTCTCGGGGTCTTGTACGGCTTGTTACATCTAGGGGTAGTGACAAAGTCCTCATAATCCATGTAGCCAATGTGGGTAGAAAGGGTCATACTTTTTAGATGATTCCTTATTGCTTTTTAAGCATAGCTTAGTGGATCCACTTAGTTGAGGATGTCTTATACTCCAGCAAGGTATAAGACAGCTCTAGCAGTGTGGGCAAGATATTGTATCGGTTAAAGAATCTCCCAAATTGAGTTATTTTGTATATTTACATACAAACTAAGTTATTATTGTACTTTTAAATACCTTGAGTTAATATCTACTGCTTTAAATGTTTTATATAAACTACATCTTTATTGTTGTTCTTATACTATATGCAGTATAGTATCCATGAGTTGCAGTTAAGTTGAGTAGAGTTGAGGTGAGTATGTTTCTTTCTTTTCCAAGTTCAAGATTTTATTTGATGTTCTGTGTTTCCCTTACATTCTCGTATATTCAAACTACTGATGTCATTTGGCCTGCATCGTTTAATGATGAAGATACAGGAGATCAAGGTCATCAACAAGCGCTTCATTGATACCATAGCAGTTTGATTTAGCTTTGGTGAGCCTCATTGCTTGCGGAGGATCCCTTATTTATTTTCGTTATTTCATTTTGTTAGGATGATCGGGGTTCTTGTTTCGACATCCCTCATAGTATTAGAGGCTTTATAGATAGACAGTAGTATTTGAGAAGTCTATCTTTCATTTCCCTTGTTAATGCTTTATAAACTGTGAATTGAACACTTATGTTCATTTGAGTATTTTGAGTTAACTACTTTATTTATGAGTTGAGTTGTTTATGTAATTCTATTTCACTTGAGTAAAACGGCTCTCTCTCCAAAACTCAACGGATTTCTCTCTCTCTCTCCGTCGACGCCAGTGAAACCGAGAGACACCAGTGCTGTTCCGACCAGGCAGCAGCTCCGACGGGACTGCTCCGTCCCCATCTTTCTCTTTCCCTCTCCTTCATTCTCCTTCTCCGTCTCCTCTTTCTCTCCGTCTGTCC
>NC_064289.1:51401418-51406269 GCF_019186545.1 Solanum stenotomum | reverse complement strand
ATAAGTTGACAGATAGTGAAGAGTTCCAGAGCAAGAAAGCTAAGACAACAAGAAATGAGTCCGGGCAGCAGAAGAGTAATGTGAACTAATCATCTTTTCAACAAAATCCAAATGGATCTGCTCCATCATCTGCTAGTGCACCTGTACTAAGGAATATAGGTGAGTTTAAGAATCAAAATTCTCAGAACTTCAGAGCTAGACTTGCACAATCTCAAGGTAGTGTGGCACAATGAGGTAATTGGACTCTGCATGTGTTAAGTGTGGTAGGAACCACCCAGGAACATGTTGACATGGCTCCACTGGTTGTTTCAAGTTTGGTCAGACAAGTCACTTTATGAAAAATTTCCCTAAGAATAGGCAGGGCAGTGGTAATGGGGGCAATAGAGCCCAATCCTCTTCAGTGGCTCCCCCAGACAGAGCTGCGCTTGGAGGAGCTACTTCAGGGACAAATGGACGATCAAACCGTCTGTATGCTATCACTAGTCGCCAAGAGCAAGAGAATTCACCTGATGTTGTAATTGGTATGATCAAAGTCTTTACTTTTGATATATATGCATTACTTGATCCAGGTGCGAGTCTATCTTTTGTGACTCCTTATGTTGTTATGAGGTTCGACATTATTCCCAAACAAATTCTTGAGCCCTTAAGTGTTTCCACACCTGTTGGTAAGTCTATTCTAGCTGAGAGAGTTTATCGTGATTGTACCATTTCTGTCAATCACAAGGACACCATGAATGACTTAGTCGAGTTAGATATGGTGGACTTTGATGCTATTCTAGGTATGGACTGGCTTCATGCTTGTCATGCCTCAGTTGATTGTAGAACTCGAGTAGTTAAGTTCCAGTTTCCTAATGAACCAGTTATTGAGTGGAAGAGTAGTTCAACAGTGCCTAATGGTCATTTTATTTCATACCTTAAGGCGAGAAAGTTAGTTTCCAAGGGGTGCATCTATCACTTAGTCTGAGTTAATTACTCTAGTGTTGAGACACCACCTATTTAGTTAGTTCCTGTTGTGAGAGAGTTTCCATAGGTCTTTCCAGATGATCTTCCCAGAGTCTTTCCTGAGAGAGAAATAGATTGTGGTATAGATATTCTTCTTGATACTCGTCCTATCTCTATTCCACCAGATAAAATGGCTCCAACTGAGTTGAGAGAGTTAAAAGAGCAGTTGAAAGACCTTCTTGATAAAGGTTTCATTCGACCAAGTGTCTCACCTTGGGGCGCTCCGGTCTTATTTGTAAGAAAGAAAGATGGTTCTCTTAGTATGTGTATAGATTACTATCAGTTGAACAAGGTTACTATCAAGAATAAGTATCCACTTCCAAGGATTGATGATCTTTTCGATCAACTTCAGGGTGCCACTTGTTTTTTCTAAGATAGACCTTAGATCATCAGGCTATCATCAGTTGAGAGTAAGAGAGAATGACATTCCAAAAATAGCTTTCAGGACCCGCTTGGTCATTATGAGATTTTAGTTATGTCTTTTGGCTTGATTAATGCCCTGCAGCATTCATGAATCTTATGAACAGAGTGTTTAAGCCGTATCTTGATATGTTTGTTATCGTATTCATTGATGACATTTTGATTTACTCGAGGAAAGAAGAAGATCATGAAGTCATCTCAGAGTAGTTCTCCAAACTCTAAGGGATAAGGAGTTGTATGCTAAATTTTTGAAGTGCGAATTTGGCTTGAGTCAGTGGCGTTCTTAGGCCACATTGTTTCTGGTAATGGGATTCGAGTTGACACTCAAAAGATTGAGGCAGTGGATAACTGGCCCGGACCCACATCTCCAACTGATATTAGGAGTCTTTTAGGATTGCCTGGTTATTATAGAAGGTTTGTTGAGGATTTCTCATTAATTTCATCCGCGTTGACAAAGTTGTGTCAGAAGACATCAAAGTTTCAATGGTCTGAAGCTTATGAGAAAAGCTTTGAGGAATTGAAAACTAGGTTGACTACTGCCCAGTGTTGACCTTACGAGAAGGTACGCAAGGTTTTGTTGTGTATTGTGATGGGTCCAGAGTTGTACTTGGTTGTGTATTGATGCAGAATGGAAAATTATAGCTTATGACTCTAGACAACTTAAGATTCACGAGAGAAATTATCCAAACCCATGATCTAGAGTTAGCTACTGTAGTGTTTGCTTTGAAAAATGGCGTCACTATCTCTATGGTGTTCATGTTGATGTGTTCACCAATCACAAGAGTCTTCAGTATGTATTCAGTCAGAAAGAGCTTAATCTCAGACAGAGGAGGTGGTTAGAGTTACTCAAGGATTATGACATGAGTATTCTTTACCACCCAAGTAAGGCTAATATTGTTGATGATGCTTTGAGCAGGTTATCCATGGGTAGTACTGCCTATGTTGAGGAAGGCAAGAAAGAGTTAGCAACAGATGTGCACAGACTTGCACGATTGGGAGTTTCGTTAATGGATTCCAATGAAGGAAGAGTAATGGTGATGAATGGGGTTGAATCATAGCTAGTGTCCAAAGTGAAAGAGAAACAAGACCAGGACCCTTTTTTGCTTGATTTGAAAGCAAATGTTCATAAGCAAAAAGTGATGGCTTTTGAACAAGGGGTGGATTGTTGAGGTATCAAGGTAGATTGTGTACCAAAGGTGGATGAACTCCAAGAGAGGGTCATGGATGAAGCTCATAGTTCGAGATATTCCATCCATCCCTGGTTCCACAAAGATGTACTGTGACTTGAGAGAAGTCTATTGATGTAGTAGTATGAAGAGGTGTATTGTAGAGTTCGTCGCTAAGTTCCCGAATTGCCAACAAGTCAAGGTAGAGCACCAAAGGCCCGGTGGTATGGCTTAGAATATAGATCTTCCAGAATAGAAGTGGGAGATGATCAATATGGATTTCATTACTATCTTGCCGCGATCTCGTAGGCAACATGATTCGATTTGGGTGATTGTAGATCTGATGACTAAATCAGCCCATTTCTTGCCGGTAAAAACTACTTTTTCAGCAAAAGATTATGCTAGATTATATATTCAAGAGATAGTCAGACTTCATGGAGTTTTGGTGTCCATTATTTCAAATAGAGGTGCACAATTCACCAAGCAAATTTGGAAGTCTTTCCAAAAAGGTTTGGGTTCGAAGGTAAACTTGAGTATTGCTTTCCATCTCTAGATTGATGGTCAAGCAGAGCATACGATTCAAACTTCAGAGGATATGTTTATGCCTTGTGTGATCGATTTCAAAGGTAATTGGAATGATCACTTAACTCTCATAGAGTTTGCTTACATTAATAATTATCACTCTAGTATCCAGATGGCTCCTTATGAGGCTTTTTATGAGAGAAGATGTAGATTTCCTATTGGATGGTTCGAGGTGGGTGAAGCTGGGTTGATAGGACCAGACTTGGTTCATTAAGCTATGGAGAAGGTGAAAATTATTCAAGAGAGGTTGAAAACAGCACAAAGTAGTCAGAAATCCTATACGGATGATAGGAGAGGAGACTTAGAGGTTGAGGTGGATGATTGCGTTTACTTGAAGGTTTCACCCATGAAGGGTGTTATGAGATTTGTAAATAATGGGAAGGTTAGTCCCCGGTATATTGGTCCTTATAGGATGTCCAAGAGAATTGGCAATATAGCTTATGAGTTGGAGCTACCGCCAGAGTTAGCAGCAGTCCATCCGATGTTTCACATTTCTATATTGAAGAAGTGCATGGGCAATCCTACATTTATTATACCTACTGAAAATATTGGTATTAAGGATAGCCTACCTCATGAGGAGATACCCGTTGAGATACTTGATCGTCAGGTTCGCAAGTTGAGAACTAAGGAGGTAGCATCAGTCAAAGTCTTGTCGAGGAAGCTACTTGGGAGACTGGGGAGGATATGAAAAAGAGATACACACATCTCTTTTCTTCTGGAGAAATTCCAGACCAAGGTAATGATTTTTGTAAAGCACTTTTTTAATCGATATGCTATGTGTTATAAATTACATGTTGGGTGTTTGAATTGGGTGTAGATGTTTCCACCCTCATTTCTTCTTAGAGTAACCTCATTCAAGGACAAATTTTCCCAAGTGGGAGATATTGTAGCATCCCGCCTTAGAAAGAGATAAATTTACTAAGAACTAATTTGGAAAGAGCTACTTTAAGCTTAAGTTGTAAGTTTTGGGTCAACTTCAATCAACCATAACTTTCAGTACAGGATGAGTTAGGTGGCTCATAAAATATAAAATGAAAGTTAATTGAATCCTCTTTCCAACGCCACTGAGTTTGCTAAGTTTCGAGTTCGGATGAGGGAGATATGCTTGTTTGAAGTAAGCCTGTCCAATTAAGAAAAGTTACCCGAATTAATGTGGGGTATTTTTGTCTTTTCCTTACCTCATCAGCTTAAAACGTTTTTAGTAATATTTTAGGGGTCAAAACTGATTAAGGTTAGTTTTTACAATCCTAAATACGCTTAGAGTTTTGAGAATTGTTCAAGAGGAGAAAAGAAAAAAGGTTTAAGGCGTTCGTCAAGGTTCTTAAGATTTATCGAGGAATTTTACCAAGGGTTGATCCTTAAGAGGTATGTAAGCTCTCATAGTGTTGGGTTCATTCACCCACATGCCAATCATGTGATTTTAATCCGTTATTTCGTTCTTGAGGTAGAATGACTTGACTTCCTAATGATTTACTTGAAGTTTCGTTCTTAAATCGTTAATGATGAGTTTGATGAGTTCTTGAGATGAATGTTTGGAGTTTGAGGGTTCTTTCTGAGTATATTTTCATGTACTTATGTTGGGTATTAGAATATAAGTGAGTTGGGAAGAAACCATTCAATTCAAGGCAAATTAGGGCCAAAAATCAAAGAAGAAAATTCGTCGGAATGTTCTGGGGAGGTG
>NC_064289.1:51314511-51399979 GCF_019186545.1 Solanum stenotomum | reverse complement strand
CTATACATGAAATAAAAATGTATAGAATACGAGAATATTTTGAGTATAAAGATACTCAATCAATATTAAAAAAATATATATTATTTATTGCATAATTACAATGAAAAATATTCAAAAGCATCTGCATCTCATAAGAAAGAGTGCTTGGAAGCATAAAAAGGCTTTATTTCATATGGATAAAGCGATCAAAGAAATGGAACTAGTATATGAAAATGCTAGTCACCCATATGAAACCCTTCTATTCTCAATAAGAGAAATGAAAATATATCGAAAACAAGAGTATTTTGAATATCAAATTACTCAATCCATCTTAAAAAAGACAAGAGTATTAACTGCTTAAAGTAGTAAGAAAAAATCTAACGAAAAAATCCGCAACCCTGTTTTAATTTTAGAACAGCCCAAACAAATGGTATCAGAGCCAAGTTACTAAATCAAATATGGAAAATACCATAAAACCTTTTTGGTTCATAGAACATGACACCTTAGTAACAATACTATAGGTAATAAAAGATTTAGAAGAAGATCTAAAAAGAAAAATAGTCTCTATAATAACTCTTAGAAATAAGAAAGAAGAAGAAAGACAAGAATTAATATACAATTCTTATTGTTTTCATGATGAAATCAATATGATGGATACATCTGATTATTACTATTCAGAATAAAATGAGTTTAAAAGAAATCTCTGAAATGCTAAAAGATCTCATAGAGAGCAATAAGCAATTAACCTTGCGGTTAAAAATGATAGAGATGGAAATATCCTATATTAAAGAAAATCTTCCAGGAAGAATAACAAAATTAATAGAAAAAACTGAAAATTTTTATAAAAAAGTAAGTCAAAAATATATTAAAGAGCTTTTGTCGAAAAGGCAAGCAAGTGGAAGCACTTATCAAAAAGGAAGTATGGATGAAATCTTAATCCATAAATTTCTTGAAAAACAAAAACTAAAAGAAAAAGATCTATATGATCTAAAAACAAATTCAGAAACTGAAGAAATTAATCCAGTTACTAAAGAAGAGAATGAATGAACTAGAAGAATTAGTTTATTCAATGGAAGATCTAAGTCTTTCAGAAAAGGAATTAAAAGTATTCATGAATAAAGGGGAAACAGAAGGACCCCAAGGAAAATTCGAAGCATCAGCTTCAATGAAACAAGAATGGCAAGAGCCAGAAAATGATGATAAAAATCTTGCTAATAAAGCAAAAAAGGAAAATGATTTTTCAAAACATTTTCATAATAGTGATAAATCAAGATTCATGTCGAATAGATTTCCAAACAGGAGACATCGGAGCTCAATTCCTAGATCTCGAATGCAAAAGAGATGCGGAAGACAGTTTAGACCGTTGGTCTCAAAATATGCTCCTATACTTCTTATTAGGAAAAGGAAATTATACAGATGAAGAAAAATACATCATCATGATAAATACTTTTATTGGAAAAGTAAATGACTGGTTTTCAGGACTAACTGAAGATGCAGAAAAAATAATTAAAAATGATACCTTAGAAGGACTAAAAAATTCAGTCCAAGAAGGTATAACTAATCTAAAGCAATACATTGCAAATGAATTCTTTGGTGGACAAGGAAATATAAAAGAAAATAAAGAAATGATTAGAACCATTGCAAAAGAGCAATTAGAAAAATTACAAATTTGTAAAATGAGTTATATTCAAGAATACACTTGTGAATTCGAAGAATATTACTACAAATTATTTGATAGTGGTAAAGAAATGTTACCATATCTAGAAAAATACTATCAAAAATTACCAGGTTTCTGGGCAAAATATTTTAGAGAAGAATATGAAAAAGAAAATAAAAAAGGGGATACCCTTGGTCAAAGAATAAACTTCTTAAAAACAAGGCTTGGTCAACTTTGTATGTCACATAACATTCAAAGAAAAGCTAAAAGGATAAATACGCAGATCTATTGTAAAGATACAACTGCATCTACCCATGGGGATGTGATGACAGACCATACAAAAAAAGAAAACAATTCAAAAAAGGATTAAAGAAAAAGAAAAACTTCTCTAAACAGAAGTATGTACCTAGAAAAAAATATTACAAAAAGAAAAGAAATTTTTCAAAAACTATATGCTGTAGAATCTGCAGTAAACTCCATTGCCTTGAGCAAAGTTTTTAATTGCTTCAAACAATTTTAATGGTAGCTGTGATAATTCTTTAGATCTGGCTTAGTATAAACGCGATCTAAGTATCCAAATTCAAATAACTGAGCCGTAAAGCTCGGTATTCCATTAGGAAAGATTGATATCCTAGGAAACAAACTTGTTGTTCCTAAAACGCCATAAGTTTCTCCGCTTTCTTTAGGAAGATTGTAGATATATCTTGTAAAGGCAAGATATTCTTCTTCCTTTGGGTGTTGTTTTCCAACCTGAAAAGAAGAAAATACTTTTGTTCCTGATGGAACTTGGTTAGTCTTACTCTCTGGTTTCCCAGATATAATTTTTTCAACTTTCGTTGATGATGAGCCTGAAGCTTCATTTGCTAGGCTTTTTTGTTTATCTTTCGATTCAGAAATTGGCATATCCTTGCTTACCATTGAGATGTTTTTGGCACTAGGTGCTAGTGGGACATCTCCTGCCACTTTGTTGGGAGTAATATTCCCGTTCGGATTTGAATTCCGTAATGGACGTGTGTCCAGATGCTCACACAAGAGTAAGAATTCTCTCATGTTATCAGCTTGATTGGTATTAAGCTGATTTATTTCGAATTGTAACATCCGAGATTGTTCAGATAGCTTTGATAGCTCATCTCTTATTTTGAAAAGCCTTTGGCTTTTTTCATCAATGGACTCATCCACTTTCTTCATACCTTCATATATCCTGTTCACTAGGATTTTTGTCTGATTGTCCATATTGGACGTTTCTAGAAATGAAATCTGCAAGAAAATTATCATTTCCTTTAATATATTCTATTGAAAATGAATAGAAAGATAATAACACCTGCCATCTGTGCAATCTTCTGTATTGCGGTTCAGATGGTAGCTTATTAAATATTAGCCCTGAAACTTGAGTATTATCAGTTCTAATAACAAATTGTTTTGGTAAAAGGAAAGCAGAGAATTTTCTGATTCCTCTAACAATTGCTAATAATTCCTTTTCATTAGTGGAATATCTTGTTTCTGCGTCATTAAAAGTACCACTTGTGTACCTGCAAATTTCATTTAAATCGGTTTGCAATAATGCTCCCCAATGATAATCAGATGCATCAGTTTGTAAAACTAGATTATCGCTATCTTCTGGTAATCTAAGCTTTGGCAACTTAGCACATTCTTCTTTTAGACTTTTGACACACTGAGTGTGCTCTTCTGTCCATCCAAGTCTATTGGATTTTCTTATTAGTTTTTGTAATATATTCCCTTTTTTTGCTAAATCTGGAATAAATTCTCCTGCGTAGTTTAAACAACCCAGAAATTTTTGAATTTCTTGTTTTGTTGTTAATTTATCAGGAAATTCTACTATCTTTTTAGATATGTGTGATTGGAGTTCGATTCCATTTTTGAAATAATCATTCCTAAGAATTCTATTTCATTTTTATTGATGTCAGCTTTTTTCTGACTTAACACAATTCCGTTTTTTAAACAAATTTCTGAAAATTCTTTCAGGTGTCTTAAATGTTCCTCATATGTTTTAGAACATATTAATATATCATCTATGTAGACAATTAAAAATTCTTTTTCAGAGAAAATTTTATCCATTTTTCTTTGGAATATTTGTGGTGCGTTTTTTAGCCCAAAAGGCATAACTAACCACTCATAATGACCATTAGGTGTACTAAAAGCAGTTAACTGTACTGAGTTCTCTGCTAATTTTATTTGCCAAAATCCACTTTTACAGTCAAATTTTGAGAAATATATTTTTCCTTTTGCAAGGTTAATCAAATTATTTTTATTTGGGATAAAATATCCATCAAATAAACAATTTTTATTTAACTCTTTATAGTTTATCACCATTTGAGCTTTTCCTCTTTTTATTTCAGCATGGTTTCTTACCATAAAAGCTGGACTACTATGAGGGCTTTTACTCATTCTTATTAATTTTAAATTGAGTAATTCTTTAATTTGAATTTTAAATTCAATTTTATCATCCTCATTATAGAGCATAGGTTTTACTCTAATGATTATACTGGGATCTTTTAGAGTCAAAATTGCTCTTTCATGATTTTGTTCCCATTTTTCTAATGGATTTTCTCCATAAGATGTTTGTAAATTTTCTTTAATCTTTTCTAGATTAAGACATTTACAAGTGATTTTTCTTAGCTTATCTAAGTATCTTCTTTTAAAATTTCCATTATCTTTTTCAAGACTATATGGATTTTGTTTTCTAGGGACTTTTATAAAATGTCCACAAGGAGTCTTTAGGCTTATCATATATAATGTCTGATGATAATCCTGAAACTGTTGTAAAAAATCATTTCCTAATAATAAATCTGTTTCCAATTTATCATAAGCAAATAATTTATTTATAGAAACAATTTTTGATCCTAAAATTATTTCTACCTTTTCTTTGGATTTTGTAAGTTTTTCTTTATCTCCTGTGATTCTAATCATAGAGATATTATTCTTATTTTCGTCCCAATCTTTTATTAAAAAAGATTTTACTAGACTTGCTTCAGATCCATTGTCTATTTGACAACATGTTGTTAATTTTGTATCATAGAAGGTTATTTCTATGAAAACAGATACTTTGAAAGTTGTTTCTTTTGGCATTTATATTTTTGATATGAAACAAGTTTCACCTTTATATAGCATTTCAATTCCATTTTTCCCAATGCTATAATCTTCTAATTTATTAAGGAATAGATTTCCTAAAATTAACTCTTGATCACTTTCATGATTAGTAATATAACATGGAACTGTTATTCTTATGGTGTCTAGTTGTATAGGTAAATCTACCATTTTCTTACAACTCAAACTATTTCCTTCAAAGGTTTGATAGGTGTAATGCTCACCTTCGTAAATTGGCATTCCATCTATTAGGATACCTTTTACATGGTTTGCAGTTGCTCCTGTTTGTATCAAGATTTCTTGATATTTCCATTCTGTTCCATTGAAGATTCTTCCTTTTATTTTGGTTGTATTTGTTGTATCTATTTTTAAGGAATATCTATTTGATACGCTTTTTCTGATAGAATTTCTTCCATATTCTATTGAAAGTCTAGGGTTACTAGTACTTCCTATTTCTTGTGTTTTTCCAAATCGAATTTCATATTCGTCTGGAATATGGGCTTGCTGAATTTCTGTCTCAACAATTTTTGCAATTCCTGCACATTCTTGATCTATTTCGATCATTCCTTTGTTTTTATATACTTTACCATAGTTTGAATTGGTAACTGTGTATAACGCTTGGTAATATATACTCATTATATGATTACCTGGTTTGAATAGATCATTTCTTTTGATTTGAAAGTGTAAACTCAACGCGTCATTAAAATCAGCGTCTTTGAGTGAGATGCAATACTTTGGATAGTATGTGAATAAGAGCTTTGTATAGGCTAGGTTTCCCTCTACTATACCTAGATTTCCTTCTCTTGCATTTATGAATCTTTCGTCGGATAGATTTATTACTATTGGACAATTGATTCCTTCTTTAAAAGTCGATTTGACTAATATTTGGATTCCTCCTAAATGAACATAATTCATTTTCTTTCAGGAATTTTCCTAAGAATTTGATCTATCATAGGTTTTGTTAACAAGTTTAATTTATGTTTTCCTGTTGTTTGGGTAATTTCTATTACTTTTTCAATTTCTTGATATTCATGATAAGAGATTTTATTTCTTGCAAACACTCTTTGCATTCTGCTTAGTAGATTGTCTTCTACTTTAAGATTTAATTTCAATCCTTGGATTTTTCTAAATGTTTCTCCATCAAAGGTTGCTTTTAATGCATATCATCGATGATCTTCTTCTGTTTCTAAGATTTGAACAGAATTATCTCTTTCTTGAATTTCTTTATTCATTTAGTCAGATTCTTCTGAGCTAGACGAATACTCTTCATAGATTTCATCATAGAAATCATTACTTTCTATAGATTTTATTGATTCGAGATCTGAATCAATTTCTATTCTATCTATTTTTGAGATTTTAACTCGTTTTTTGTTACATTCGTAACTTTTATGGCCTTCTTCGCCACAATTATAACATTTGCACTTGTATATATATATTGAAGCCCGATGAGTTCCAAAAAAAACTTCATGGAAGGTCATTTCATGTAAATAAATATAGCGGACAGAAGCGTGAAAGAACACTCTTAATTAGAAGGATTATGGGCTTGCTGCCCGACTACTATTTTGATGAATTGAAATATCCCGAGTTAGTTGGTTAGCTGCTAATATTAGCCTTATTAATTTACATTTATTGTAGATGAAGATTATCACGTTAAAGGACAAGTTGACACTTCATAAGCTCTATGAATTGGGAATTGAGGTATGTAAGACTATTTGATTCCATATCTTTTGGCATGAAGTCCTATATTCTGTGTACCAAATAATTGAGATCTCTAAGTGATCCTCATGGTAAAATATACAATGTGAAGGTGTACAATCTCCAATGTAGCTAATGATTTATACTGTCCAAGTTTTCAAATTATGTCAAAATACTTCTATACATGTTCATTATCCAATATTTGTGTGTTTATTCTTCCAAGAACTATTTTGACAAAGGTACATTAAAAAATAAGTTTAATGAATTATCCACCATGTCAAATGGGGTTCATTGAGTAAGTAATATCCTACATTATACATGTTACAAGTATTTATATTTCAGATACACATTATGTCCATTATTAGTTTTATACATTCCCTTACGTGGAAGGTACAACCCTTTTTTTGTTTTACTCCATGTGCTTCATTAGTTCGAGTGTTTATGCACTCTTTCTTTTGACATCGTCTACTAAGTGTTTATTTAATGACCCTCAGGGTCATTTGTGTGTGCTTTCCCTGTATTGTCCCATCTCGTAGCTTTTGTATAGCTTGTGTGTGGTTCTAGGTTGGATGGCTTACTCCCGGAGGTGTTCAGTTCAGTTTAGTGTGAGTTTTGAGTTTTGGAAGATTTATTCTTGGAGGATTTGACTTTAATCAACATTCGAATATTCTGATTGTGGATAGGAATTTCGTTAGTTCTATTAGCCCTAGAAGGGATATTTTGGTCTATAATGATAATTGGTTTGGGTTTTTGGGATTTCGTTTGGAGTTGGTGGTATTAAGCATTTTGGTTATTGAGTTTTTCTCAAAATGGAACTTGGACTAGCTTTCTTGGTAAATGTGCTTGAAATTGAATTCCGTAAGAGCGATTAGTTTTAGAATATTGGGTTTGGTCTAGAAGGACCTTCAGCCCTAGAAGGGACATTTTGGTCTATAATGATAATTGGTTTGGGTTTTTGGGATTTCGTTTGGAGTTGGTGGTATTAAGCATTTTGGTTATTAAGTTTTTCTCAAAATGGAACTTGGAGTAGCTTTCTTGCTAAATGTGCTCGAAATTGAATTTTGTAAGCGCGATTAGTTTTAGAATATTGGTTTGATTCCCGAGGGTGTCGGGATGTGTTATTAGCTTTCCGTTTTTAATTATATTTCTTTGTTGAAGTGTTGACTTTGGTCAGCATATGGACGAGACAACCTCAGATTCTGTTTAGTTGATTTTGTTGAGTCTGGAATGTCCTTTCCAAGTGGTTTGCACTTTTGGCTTGTGTTGCTTGGACTCCGAATGAATTCCGAGGTCATGTTCAAAGATTTGGACACTTAGGCTTTTTGGAAAATTTTGTTGGTGTTTGGTGCGATGGCTTAAGCGAACTTTTGGTCGCTTAAGTGAAGTCCTCTTATGTAACACCCCGAATCCAAAACAGACCAAAAATGCAGATTTTGAAAAGTTGCAAGTGCAACTTACGATCACCAGCCACAGACCGTAGGTCAGACCACGGTCCGTGCTGGTGGTCCGTGGTTCACCACTGCAACCCCTCCCCAAACCAACTCAGAAAAGTCGGCTAAGTCCCGACTCACGAACAGACCCACAGTTCGTAGATCATACCACGGTACGTGGTCTGTGTTCGTGGATCGAGACTTCCTTTATCCAGCCTCTGACACAAAACTACGGTCGACCAGCACATATCGTCATTCGATCCACGGTCCGTAGGTCTGACCATAGATGAGGGTTAGCAACAAATTTGATGAAAATTGTGATTGGGTCAACTTCAGATGGTCATAACTTTTAGCAGAAAACGAATTATGTGTCCCATGACCTATTATATGATAGATAATTGAATCCTCTTTCCAACGCCACAGAGTTTGCTGAAATCCGACCTACGAGTAAAACTTTATGCTCATTTTAGTGAAGCCCTGTCAGGCAAACTCGACCGACGACTCCAATCGACGGACCGTCGATTGACCTACGGTCCGTAGGTACAGTCTGTCGGTCACTCCGACAGCAATTAACTTAAGGCTCGTTTGGTCTTTTCCTATTTTGTTTAACCCCTAAGGTACATCGTTTAGACCCTAAATCATGAGGTTTTAGTCAGTATAAGCCTAGAAACATAACTAGAACTTATCCAAGTCCAATCATTAATAAAAATTTAGAAAATTAGCAGCAAGAGAGGAGAAAAAGGTCAAGAACCCTAGTTCAAGAACGTAATGAGTTTTCTTCAGCTCCAGCCCAGAAATCAAAGTATTTCTCCGTGAAATTCGTCACCAAGTATGTGGGATTTCATATTGGGTTCCTTTCGCCCATTAGGTCCCTAGAATTCAGTCAAATTCTTGATTCCATGATTTTGAACAAACCTAGGGTTTCTAGAATTATAGCAGATCATTATGAATTAGTTATTTAAATGTTCCAAATCAGATTATCATGTTTTTTTTTTTTTTTTTTTTTTTTTTTTTTTTTTTTTTTTTTTTTTTTTTTTTTTTTTTTTTTTTTTTTTTATTTACATCGTTTCTCGCATGAATTTCAAAACCCTAGCTATGTATTTCTTTAGTTCTTGAACTAGACATGTTAGGTCAGATATCTCAGTTATTCAGTTATACATGCCTCAGTTATTAATGCATCATTATCAGATTAATTGTTACATTATCAATTTGCATGTTCAGTTTTGAGTTACAGTATTTTAAAGAAATTCAGTCATAACCAGTTAACCACTTAATTCATTGGGAGTAGCATAATACTGAGTTGGACTAGGGTTCAGCATACCCATATAGTCCCAGAACTACGAGCCACGTAGGTGTAAGTCCCCTCTGTGGGCAACATCAGTTTAGTGATCACGCCAGCATGCCTCTATACTTTCGGCAGGGTATATTAGGTCCTCTCGATGGGGCGTATACATCGGACTCCACATTTAGCTCATGTGGTTTTATTGTCGGTTATTAGTAGCTCCCAGAGTTCAGTCAAACTCTATTGCATTGACCACATTGATAGTTCATTCAGTATTCAGTCAGCATGTTATAAATTGGTCATTGCATTAAGTTAGCTCAGTATTCAGTATTTATATAATGTCCAGATTATTTCATTGCTTTATTTCTTTGTTCAGTTATATGTTATTTCAGCACTAATCTATCCTGCATGCTCAGTACCTTTCAAGTACTAACGCATACGTGCGTTACATCTTCTCGTGATGTAGGTTCAGGTTCTAAGCATCCAGATCACGCTTAGATCGGTTCCCAACCTCCAGTTCAGCAGCATCAGTGGTGAGTCCTCATTCTTTGAGGACAATAGTCATGTTATCTTTCAGTTTTCAGTCTTTTAGTTTCAGATTTTCTAGACTTAGCTGGGGCATGTCCCAGCACTTCTAGTCAGTTTAGAGGCTTATTTAAGACATAGTTAGATTCAGCTTAGTATTGAGTTAATATCTTCTTTGTATTAAACTCATCAGTTTTCGTTTATCTCAATTATAGTATATGGGTATTCCCCATCTTTTCATTCTTAATTATGGTTTATCTTCCGTATCAGTTTATTATCTTTAGTATGCTCATGATCGTGCCAGCAGGGTTAGCTTGAGATCACTTGTGGTCCTAGGTCCCGTGTCCGCATCTCGGGGGTAGCTCGGGGAGTGACAAACTTGGTATCAGAGCATTAGGTTTAAGTGTCCTAGGATGTCTGAAAAGCCGTATTAGGTAGAGTCCTTTTCATGGATGTGAAGTGCGCACCACATCTAATGAGGGGAGGCTACAAAGTGTTTCAGGAAATCTTCATTTTTTTTTACTCTTATCGTGCGTAAGATATGATATAAATTCCATTCTAACTCGACGTTCTACGTTTCAGTGATCATGCCTCCTCGTAGAGCTTATGCCAGGAATACAAATGCCAGGAATGCAAACGCACCTTCTCCAGTTACGGATCAGGAAGTCTCAAATGCTTAATTCAAGAATGCCATTCAGATGTTGGCTCAGAGTGTCACTAAGCAGAACAATTAGCAGGTTCAAGCTCCTGTGAATGCAAATAGTGGATCAGCAACAGCAAGGGTCCGTGACTTTGTTAGGATGAATCCGCCTGAGTTCTTTGGATCGCAGACTAGTGAAGATCCCCAAAATTTCTTGGATGAGATCAAGAAGATCTTTGAGGTGATGCAGGTCACTGGGAATGATCGAGTTGAGTTAGCATCTTACCAAATTAAGAATGTGGCTCATATCTGGTATACTTAGTGGAAGGAGAACAGGGGTACAGATGTTGCTCCTATTACTTGGGATTGTTTCAGCGAAAGCTTTCTGGACAGGTTTTTCCCCATAGAGTGAGAGAACCAAGGGCCAGGAATTTATAAACTTAAGGCAGGGTAACATGACTGTCCAAGAGTATGGGCTCAAGTTTAACCAACTCTCCAGGTATGCTCCTCACATGGTTGCTGATTCCAGGGCTCAGATAAATAAGTTTTTGCATGGAGTGTCAGACTTAGTGAAGACCGAGTGTAGGAATGCTATGTTGTTGGGAGACATGAACATCTCTAGGCTCATGACTCATGCTCAGCAGGTTGAAGGTGATAAGCTTAGGGAACAGGCTAAGGAGACTAAGAAAGAAAGAACGGGTAACTACGAGTATTCCCAACAGAAATCGGGTGGTGGAAATCGCACGCAGTTTCAGCAGAAATCGTCGACTCCAGTACCTTCATTAGCTAATGTTCCATCCCCCAAGTTTCGTAATTATTAGAAAGGTAGGGCGTCAGGCTCTAAGTCTCAAGGTAGTGTTTCAGGCACCAAAACCTACCTAACTTCCCCGAAATGTAGTAAGAACCATCCGGGCGAGTGCCTTGCAGGTAAGGAAGGATGCTTTGGGTGTGGTCAATCTAGTCATAGATTGAAGGATTGTCCTTCTAGACAGGGTCAAGAAGGAAATAATAGTAGAGCTCAGTCTATAACTTCAGCAACAATAGCAGGTCGCCCGACTCAACAGGGTAACTCATCTGGTACAGGTGGCGGACAGCGCCAAAACAGGCTCTATGCTCTTCAGGCTCATCAAGATCAGGAAGATTCTCCTGATGTAGTCAATGGTACGTTACGAGTCTTTGATCTTGATGTTTAAGCATTGTTAGATCTAGGGGCTACTTTGCCTTTTGTAACTCCTTAAATAGCAGTCTGATTTAGTGTTAGGCCAGAAACTCTTTCAGAACCCTTCTCAGTCTCTACTCCAGTCGGTGACCCAGTTATAGCTAGACGGGTATACAAAAATAATCTTGTCACAGTCTCTCAGAAAGTCACCTCAGCAGATCTAGTAGAGTTAGAAATTGTAGACTTCGATATCATTGTAGGCATGATTGGTTGCATTCCTGTTATGCCTCACTCGATTGTAGAACTAGGATTATTCGTTTTCAGTTTCCAGACGAATCAATCTTAGAATGGAAGGGTAGTAGCTTAGCGCCTATGGGTCGATTCATTTCTTACCTTAAGGCCAGCAAGATGATCTCTAAGGGTTATCTCTATCATCTAGTTCAGGTTAAGGATTCTAGTTCCGAATCCACAATTCTTGAGTCAGTCCCTGTAGTCAATGAGTTTCCAGAAGTGTTTCCAGATGATCTTCCTGGAGTTCCTCCTAAAAGGGAAATCGACTTTGGAATTGATCTCCTTCCAGATACCCAGCCTATTTCTATTCTGCCTTACAGAATGGCTCTAGCTGAGCTTAAGGAATTGAAAGAACAACTGAAAGACCTTCTAGATAAGGGCTTCATCAGACCTAGTATTTCGCCATGGGGTGCACCAGTGTTGTTCGTAAAGAAGAAAGATAATTTTCTCAGAATGTGCATTGACTATAGGCAGTTGAACAAAGTCAAAATCAAGAATAAGTATCCCATCCCCAGGATTGATGACTTGTTCGACCAACTTCAGGGTTCTAGTCATTTCTCAAAGATAGACCTCAGATCAGGTTATCATCAGCTTAGAGTCAGAGATAGTGACATTCCGAAGACAGCCTTCAGAACTCAGTATGGTCATTACGAATTTGTAGTTATGTCATTTGGGCTAACTAATCCTCCTGCAACTTTCATGGATTTGATGAACAGAGTGTTCAAGCAGTACTTAGACTTGTTCGTTATCGTCTTTATTGATGATATTCTCATTTACTCTAGGAATGAGGAAAAACATGCAAGTCATTTGAGAGTTGTTCTGCAAACTCTCAAAGATCGCCAGTTATTTGCAAAATTTAACAAGTGCGAGTTATGGTTACAATCAGTTGCTTTCCTTGGGCATATTGTGTCTAGTGAAGGAATTCGAATAGATTCCCAGAAGATAGAAGCAGTGAAACAATGGCCCAGACATACCTCTGCTACAGCTATCAGAAGTTTCTTGGGTTTAGCGGGCTATTACAGACGGTTCGTGGAAGGATTTTTATCCATAGCCTCACCATTGACTAGGTTGACTCAGAAAAAGGTTAAGTTCCAGTGGTCAGATGATTGTGAGAAAAGCTTTGCAGAATTGAAAACTAGGTTGACTACAGCTTCTGTCTTGACTCTACCAGAGGGTTCAGATGGTTATGTGATCTATTGTGATGCATCCAGGGTCGGCCTAGGTTCTGTGTTGATGCAGCAAGGTAAGGTTATAGCTTATGCTTCCAGACAGCTGAAGGTGCATGAGAAGAATTATCCGACTCATGACCTCGAGCTTGCAGAAGTGGTGTTTGCACTCAAGATTTGGAGACACTACTTGTATGGTGTTCATGTAGATGTGTTCACAGACCATAAGAGCCTCCAGTATGTATTCACCCAAAAAGAGTTGAATCTTCGCCAGAAAAGGTGGCTTGAGTTCCTCAAGGATTATGACATGAGTGTGCTTTACCATCCTGGTAAGGCAAATGTAGTAGCAGATGCCCTTAGCAGACTATTCATGGGTAGTGTAGCACATGTTGAGGAAGAAAGAAGAGAGCTAGCAAAGGATGTTCACAGACTTGCTTGCCTAGGAGTTCGTCTTATGAGCATATCAGATGGTGGTGTAACAGTTCAAAATGGGGCAGAATCTTCTTTGGTAGTAAGGGTTAAGGAAAAGCAAGATAGTGATCCAATCTTGCTTGAGCTTAAAGGTGCAGTCCACAATCAGAGAGTGAAGGTTTTCTCCCAAGGGGGAGATGGTGTACTTCGCTATCAGGGTAGATTGTGTGTTCCTGATGTGGCTGAATTGAGACAGCATATTCTCGTAGAAGCCCACAATTCTAGATATTCTATTCATCCATGCGCTACTAAGATGTACCGCGATCTACGGGAAGTCTATTGATAGAATGGTATGAAAAGAGATATAGCAGATTTTGTGGCAAAGTGCCCCAATTGCCAGAAAGTCAAGGTAGAACATCAGAAACCAAGAGGTATGACTCAAGAGATTGACATGCCTACTTGGAAGTACGAAGTGATCAACCTGGACTTCATCACAGGTTTACCTCGTACTCACAGACAACATGACTCCATTTGGGTGATTGTTGATAGGGTTACGAGTCTTCTCACTTTTTGGCGGTCAAGACTACAAATTTGGTGGAGGATTACGCCAAGCTTTACATTAATGAGATCGTGAGGTTGCATAGGGTTCCTTTGTCTATCATTTCAGATAGAGGTCCTCAATTTACCTCTCATTTCTGGAAGTCATTTTAGAAGGGTCTTGGTACTCAGGTTAACCTTAGCACATCATTTCATCCACAGACGGATGGTCAGGCAGAGCATATCATTCAGACCTTAGAGGACATGTTGAGAGCTTGTGTGATCGACTTCAAAGGTAGTTAGGACGATCACCTTCCTCTTATTGAGTTTTCCTACAACAATAATTACCATTCCAACATTCAGATGGGCCCTTTTGAGGCATTGTATGGGCGTAGATTTAGATCTCCGGTTGGTTGGTTTGAAGTAGGTGAAGCAGCCTTGATAGGACCATATTCAGTCCTTGATGCTATGGAGAAAATGAAACTCATTAGAGATAGACTTAAGACTGCTCAGAGTCGCCAGAAGTCTTATGCAGATGTGAGAAAAAGGGAACTAGAGTTCCCAGTTGATGATTGGGTTTTCCTAAAAGTGTCACCTATGAAGGGGGTGATGAGATTTGGCAAGAAAGGGAAGCTCAGTCCCAGATATGTAAGCCCTTATCGGATCTTGAAAAGGATTGGTAAAGTGGCTTATGAGTTAGAGTTGCCAGCAAATTTAGCAACAGTGCATCCAGTCTTTCACATTTCACTTTTGAAGAAGTGTGTGGATGATCCAGCATCCGTAGTGCGATCAAAGACTGTGGCTGTAAAAGATAGCCTTTCTTACGAGGATGTACCAGTTGAGATTCTCGATCATCAGGTTAGAAGGTTGAGAAATAAAGAATTCGCTTCAGTCAAGGTTTTGTGGAGGAGTCAGTCGCTAGAGGAAGTTACTTGGGAAGCAGAAGCAGCCATGAAGTCCAAGTATCCTCACCTCTTTCCTTCCGATTCCATTTCAGCTTGAGGTAATAGTTCCTCTTCAGTTTTTCAATCATTCATACGTAAATTCAGTCTTAGATACATGTTCCTTCAGTTGTACTTGCATTTTTAGCGTATTTGCATGTTCTTGGAACTCAGTTCAGTCAGAAATTTAGTTCTCAGTGTTTCGTGGTAGGGATTGCAGCCCTCTCCCTCCATTTCAGCTAGTTTAGTCTTCATTCGAGCACGAATGGTCCCAAGGGGGAGATAATATAACACTCCGAATTCGAAACAGACCAAAAATGCAGATTTAAAGAAGTTGCATGTGCAAATTACGGTCACCATCCACGAACCATAGGTCAGACCACAGCCCGTGCTGGTCGTCCGTGGTTCACCACTGCAACCCCTCCCCAAATTAGCTCAAAAAAGTCGGCTAAGTCCCGACTCACAGACAGACCCACGGTCTGTAGATCAGACCACGGTCCGTGGTCTGTGTCCGTGGATCGAGACCTCCTTTACCCAACCTCTGACACAAGCTACGGTCGACCAACACAGACCGTCATTTGATCCACGGTATGTAGGTCTGACCGCAGATGAGGGTTAGCAGCCAGTTAGATGAAAATTGTGATTGGGTCAATTTCAGATGGTCATAAATCCTAGCACAAAAGGAATTATATGTCCCATGACCTATGATATGATAGATAATTGCATCTTCTTTCCAACGCCACCGAGTTTGCTAAAATTTGACCTCCGAGTAAAAAGTTATGCTCATTTTAGTGAAGCCCTATTGGGCAGACTTAACCGACGACTCCAATCAATAGACCGTCGATTGACCTATGGCCGGTAGGTACAGTCCGTCGGTCACTCCGACAGCAATTAAGTTAGGGGTCTTTTGGTCTTTTCCTATTTCCTTTAACCCCTAAGGTACGTCGTTTAGACCCTAAATCATGAGGTTTTAGTCAATTTAATCCTAGAAACATAACTAGAACTTATCCAAGTCAAACCATTAATCAAAATTTAGAAAATTAGAAGCAAGAGAGGAGAAAAATGTCAAGAACCCTAGTTCAAGAACGCAGCAAGTTTTCTTCAGCTCCAGCCCAGAAATCAAAGGATTTCTCCATGAAATTCGTCACCAGGTATGTGGGATTTCACTAATGGGTTCCTTTCGCTCATTAGGTCCCTAGAATTCAGTCAGATTCTTCATTCCATGATTATGAACAGACCTAGGGTTTCTAGAATTACAGCAGATCATCATGAATTAGTTATTTAAATGTTCCAAATCAGATTATCATGTTATTACATTGTTTCTCGCATGAATTTAAGAACCCTAGCTATGTATTTATTTAGTTCTTGAACTACACATGCTAGGTCAGATATCTTAGTTATTCAGTTATACATGCCTCAGTCATTAATGCATCATTATCATATTAATTGTTACATTCTCAGTTTGCATGTTCAGTTTTGAGTTATCCAGTATTTTACAGAAATTCAGTCATAAAAAGTTAACCACTTAATTCACTGGGAGTAGCATAATACCGAGTTGGACTACGGTTCAGCGTACCCATATAGTCCCAGAACTACGAGCCATGTAGGTGTAAGTCCCCTCTGTGGGCAACATCAGTTTAGTGATCACGCCAGCATGCCTCTATAGCTCTGGCAGGGTATATTGGGTCCTCTCGATGGGGCGTATACATCGGACTCCACATTTAGCTCATGTGGTTTTATTGTCGGTTATTAGTAGCTCCCATAGTTCAGTCAAACTCTATTGCATTGACCACATTTACAGTTCATTCAATATTCAGTCAGCATGTTATAAATTGGTCATTGCATTTAGTTAGCTCGGTATTCAGTATCTATATCAGGTCCAGATTATTTCATTGCTTTATTACTTTGTTCAGTTATATGTTATTTCAGCTTTACTCTATCCTACATGCTCAGTACCTTTCAAGTACTGACCCAGACGTGCGTTACATCTTCTCGTGATATAGGTTCAAGTTCTCAGCATCCAGATCACGCTTGGATTGGTTCCCGATCTCTAGTTCAGCAGCATCAGTGGTGAGTCCTCATTCTTTGAGGACAATAGTCATGTTATCTTTCAGTTTTTAATCTTTTAGATTCAAATTTTCTAGACTTAGCTGGGGCATGTCCCAGCACTTCTAGTCAGTTTAGAGGCTTATTTCAGACATAGTTAGATTTAGCTTAGTATTGAGTTAATATCTTCTTTCTATTAAACTCATCAGTTTTAGTATATGGGTATTCCACATCGTTTCATTCTTATTTATGATTTAGCTTCCGCATCAGTTTATTATCTTTAGTATGCTCATGATTATGCCAACAGGGTTAGCTTGGGATCATTGTGGTCCTAGGTCCCGTGTCCACGTCTCGGGGGTAGCTCAAGGCGTGACATCTTAAGCGACTAAGGGGCTGTTTAAGCAAAGGACAACAAGGATCCTGGGGTCGTTTAAGCGACCCACCTCAGTCTTTTGTAAAGGTTACTTAAGTAATCAAGTGGTCTCTTAAGCAAAGGGCGCCTCTTTAGGCGGGGTTCGCTTAACTAAATAGTTGGCTTCTTAAGCAATGTTTGCTTAAGCAACCAAATGTCTGCTTAAGCGAACAAATGTATGTTTTTGCAAAAATCGTTGGGATTAAATTCCTATTTTAATTCTTTTATTCCAAAGAAGAACACATTTGAGTTGGAGCTCGAAATTAGGCGATGGCATTTCATGACCATTTTCGGCGCTTCAAAGGTAGTTTTCTTCCTCTTCCTCTTCTCTACACTTTTATGCCTTCAATTTCATATTTCAATCTCATTTTCGACCTAAAATTCCTTGATTTCTAATCTTGAAAGTAATGTATTTTTTCCATTTGAGGTCCGAATTGATTCTCATTTGTGCCCATATTTCGGGCATGTGATCCTTACCGCAAGAAGGACAACATAAAAAAATTCTTTTTACTTCTCAGTAGCGTTGATTCGTGGGTTGTTTTAGGTCCAATTTTCGGTTGGTTTTTTGAGTTAGTGATATAGGTATCGTTGGACTCGTAATGACTTACTTGTTGTGTTCTTGATTGCTTGGCAACAATCTGAGGCTCGCCAGAAGGGAAAAGCACTGGATTTTTAGTTCGTGTGTGGTTTTTGGCCTTGAGGTAGGTTATGGACCTTTTCTTAGACTTGGCTTAGTTAGATTAAATATATTTGGTAGTATCGCATGATTTAGACATTACCCATAGGTTAATTGAGCTTTATTGGCCCTTGGGTAGTTATGGCCATCAGTTGGTGGGCTTAGCTTAAGATTTAGTCAGAAAGGCATTAGTTTATGCGATCCTTATGTGAGTAGTATTCATAGACTTTGCTTCTAAGTAGCGTGAAACTTAGGGTTTTGTGTTGCATAAAAGATGTGAAAAGGCCCTTTACTTGATTTACTGCACCATTTTAGTTGCATATACCCTGATTAGCTCCAGGTACCATTCCAGGTGGCCCAATAACTTGGTTGGGCTACAATTTACTTTTGATTCACATTAAAGATGAGCTCGAGCCATCATTCTAGGCTACTCGTTGATACATATATCTGGGTTATGTGTACGCTTGATGTGCTATCCCGGGCGACCTGTGGATGAGAATATCTAGTTTATTGGCTTGCAGATAACCTTGACGTATCATTCCAGGTGGATTGATATTTCTTTCGGGCTTATGATATGTACTTATTTTGGAGTTTGATATTGTTGTGTTGCATGTTGTTACCTTTGGATGTGTTGGTTGGTTGTTTTGTGTGTATTCTTGTTGAATATGGATTCTATCTTGCTTGTTCTCCTTTAGTAGCTCTTTTTTCCTTAGCATGCCATTGGCTTGTTNACTTTGATCAACATTCGAATATTCTGATTGTGGATAGGAATTTCGTTAGTTCTATCAGCCCTAGAAGGGACATTTTGGTCTATAATGATAATTGGTTTGGGTGTTTGGGATTTCATTTGGAGTTGGTAGTATTAAGCATTTTGGTTATTGAGTTTTTCTCAAAATGGAACTTGGAGTAGCTTTCTTGGTAAATGTGCTTGAAATTCAATTCTGTAAGCGTGATTAGTTTTAGAATATTGGGTTTGGTCTAGAAGGACCTTCAGCCCTAGAAGGGACATTTTGGTCTATAATGATAATTGGTTTGGGTTTTTGGGATTTCGTTTGGAATTGGTGGTATTAAGCATTTTGGTTATTCAGTTTTTCTCAAAATGGAACTTGGAGTAGCTTTCTTGGTAAATGTGCTCGAAATTGAATTCTGTAAGCGCGATTAGTTTTAGAATATTGGTTTGATTCCCGAGGGTGTCGGGATGTGTTATTATCTTTTGGTGTTTAATTTTATTTCTTTGTTGAAGTGTTGACTTTGGTCAGTATTTAGACGAGACAATCTCAGATTCTGTTTAGTTGATTTTGTTGAGTCTGGAATGTCCTTTCCAAGTGGTTTGCACTTTTGGCTTGTGTTGCTTGGACTCCGAATGAATTCCGAGGTCATGTTCAAAGATTTGGACACTTAGGCTTTTTGGAAAATTTTGTTGGTGATTGGTGCAATGGCTTAAGCGAACTTTTGGTCGCTTAAGTAAAGTACTCTTATGTAACACCCCGAATCCGAAACAGACCAAAAATGCAGATTTTGAGAAGTTGCAGGTGCAACTTACGATCACCAGCCACAGACCGTAGGTCAGACCACGGTCCGTGCTGGTGGTCCATGGTTCACCACTGCAACCCCTCCCCAAACCAACTCAGAAAAGTCGGTTAAGTCCCGACTCACGGACAGACCCACAGTTCGTAGATCAAACCACGATACGTGGTCTGTGTTCGTGGATCGAGACTTCCTTTACCCAGCCTCTGACACAAAACTACAGTCGACTAGCACATATCGTCATTCGATCCACAGTCCGTAGGTTTGACCATAGATGAGGGTTAGCAACCAATTTGATGAAAATTGTGATTAAGTCAACTTCAGATGGTCATGACTCTTAGTTGAAAAGGAATTATGTGTCCCATGACCTATTATATGATAGATAATTGAATCCTCTTTCCAACGCCACCGAGTTTGCTAAAATCCGACCTCCGAGTAAAATGTTATGCTCATTTTAGTGAAGCCCTGTCAGGCAAACTTGACTGACGACAACAATCAACGGACCGTCGATTGACCTACGGTCCGTAGGTACAGTCTGTCGGTCACTCCGACAGCAATTAACTTAGGGCTCTTTTGGTCTTTTCCTATTTGTACGTCGTTTAGACCCTAAATCATGAGGTTTTAGTCAGTTTAAGCCAAAAAACATAACTAGAACTTATCCAAGTCAAGTCATTAATCAAAATTTAGAAAATTAGAAGCAAAAGAGGAGAAAAAGGTCAAGAACCCTAGTTCAAGAACGTAATGAGTTTTCTTCAGCTCTAGCCCAGAAATCAAAGTATTTCTCCATGAAATTCGTCACCAAGTATGTGGGATTTCACTAGTGAGTTCCTTTCGCCCATTAGGTCCCTAGAATTCAGTCAAATTCTTGATTCCATGATTTTGAACAGACCTAGGGTTTCTAGAATTATAGCAGATCATTATGAATTAGTTATTTAAATGTTACAAATCAGATTATCATGTTATTACATCGTTTCTCGCATGAATTTCAAAACCCTAGCTATGTATTTCTTTAGTTCTTGAACTACACATGCTAGGTCAAATATCTCAATTATTCAGTTATACATGCCTCAGTTATTAATGCATCATTATCAGATTAATTGTTACATTCTCAATTTGCATGTTCAGTTTTGAGTTATCCAGTATTTTAAAGAAATTCAGTCATAACCAGTTAACCACTTAATTCATTGGGAGTAGCATAATACCGAGTTGGACTAGGGTTCAGCGTACCCATATAGTCCCAAAACTACGAGCCACGTAGGTGTATGTCCCCTCTGTGGGCAACATCAGTTTAGTGATCACGCCAGCATGCCTCTACACCTTTGGCCAGGTGTATTGGGTCCTCTCGATGGGGCGTATACATCGGACTCCACATTTAGCTCATGTGGTTTTATNTTTATAGTTCATTCAGTATTCAGTCAGCATGTTATAAATTGGTCATTGCATTCAGTTAGCTCAGTATTCAGTATTCAGTATTTATATCATGTCCAGATTATTTCATTGCTTTATTGCTTTGTTCAGTTATATGTTATTTCAGCTTTACTCTATCCTGCATGCTCAATACCTTTCAAGTACTGACGCATACGTCCGCTACATCTTCTCGTGATGTAGGTTCAGGTTCTCAGCATCCAGATCACACTTAGATCGGTTCCCAATCTCCAGTTCAGCAGCATCAGTGGTGAGTCCTCATTCTTTGAGGACAATAGTCATGTTATCTTTCAGTTTTCGGTCTTTTAGTTTCAGATTTTCTAAACTTAGTTGGGGCATGTCCCAGCACTTCTAGTCAGTTTAAAGGCTTATTTAAGACATAGTTAGATTCAGCTTAATATTGAGTTAATATCTTCTTTGTATTAAACTCATCAGTTTTCGTTTATCTCAATTATAATATATGGGTATTCCCCATCTTTTCATTCTTATTTATGATTTAGCCTCCGCATCAGTTTATTATCTTTAGTATGCTCATGATCATGCCAGCAGGGTTAGCTTGGGATCACTTGTGGTCCTAGGTCCCGTGTCCGCATCTCGGGGGTAGCTCGGGGAGTGACAAACTTGGTATTAGAGCATTAGGTTTAAGTGTCCTAGGATGTCTAAAAAGCCGTATTAGGTAGAGTCCTTTTCATGGATGTGAAGTGCGCACCACATCTAATGAGGGGGAGGCTATAAAGTGTTTCAGGAAATCTTCATTTTCTTTTTACTCTTATCGTGCGTAAGGTATGATCTAAATTCCATTTTAACTTGATGTTCTACGTTTCAGTGATCATGCCTCCTCATAGAGCCTATGCCAGGAATGCAAATGCCAGGAACGCAAACACAGCTCCTCCAGTTCCGGATCAGGAAGTCTCAAATGCTGAATTCAGGAATGCCATTCAGATGTTGGCTCAGAGTGTCGCTAAGCAGAACAATCAGCGGGTTCAAGCTCCTGTGAATGTAAATAGTGGATCAGCAGCAGCAAGGGTCCGTGACTTTGTTAGGATGAATCCGCCTGAGTTCTTAGGATCGCAGACTAGTGAAGATCCCCAAAATTTCTTGGATGAGATCAAGAAGATCTTTGAAGTGATGCAGGTCACTGGGAATGATCGAGTTGAAATAGCATCTTACCAACTTAAGGATGTGGCTCATATTTGGTATACTTAGTGGAAGGATAACAGGGGTACAGATGTTGCTCCTATTACTTGGGATTGTTTCAGCGAAACCTTTCTGGATAGGTTTTTCCCCATAGAGTTGAGCGAAGCAAGGGCCCAGGAATTTATAAACTTGAGGCAGGGTAACATGACTGTCCAAGAGTATAGGCTCAAGTTTAACCAACTCTCCAGGTATGCTCCTCACTTGGTTGCTAATTCCAGGGCTCAGATAAATAAGTTTCTATATGGAGTGTCAGACTTAGTGAAGACCGAGTGCAGGAATGCTATGTTGTTGGGAGACATGAACATCTCTAGGCTCATGACTCATGCTCAGCAGGTTGAGGGTGATAAGCTTAGGGAACAGGCTAAGGAGACTAAGAAAGCAAGAACAGGTAACTACGAGTATTCCCAATAGAAATCGGGTGGTGGAAATCGCACGCAGTTTCAGCAGAAATCGTCGACTCCAGTACCTTCATTAGCTAGTGTTCCATCCCCCAAGTTTTATAATGATTAGAAAAGTAGGGCGTCAGGCTCTAAGTCTCAAGGTAGTGTTTCAGGCACCAAGACCTACCCAACTTCCCTGAAATGTAGTAAGAACCATCCAGGCGAGTGCCTTGCAGGTAAGGAAGGATGCTTTGGGTGTGGTCAATCTGGTCATAGATTGAAGGATTGTCCTTCTAGACAGGGTCAAGAAGAAAATAATGGTAGAGCTCAGTTTATAACTTCAGCAGCAACAGCAGGTCGCCCGACTCAGCAGGGTAACTCATCTGGTACAAGTGGTAGACAGCGCCAAAACAGGCTCTATGATCTTCAAGCTCATCAAGATCAAGAAGATTCTCCTGATGTAGTCAATGGTATGTTACGAGTCTTTGATCTTGATGTTTATGCATTGTTAGATCCAGGGGCTACTTTGTCTTTTGTAACTCCTTACATAGCAGTCCAATTCAGTGTTAGGCCAGAAACTCTTTCAGAACCCTTCTCAGTCTCTACTCCAGTCGGTGACCCAGTTATAGCTAGACAGGTATACAAAAATAATCTTGTCACAGTCTCTCAGAAAGTCACCTCAGCAGATCTAGTAGAGTTAGAAATTGTAGACTTCAATATCATTCTAGGCATGATTGGTTACATTCATGTTATGCCTCACTCGAATGTAGAACTAGGATTGTTCGTTTTCAGTTTCCAGACGAATCAATCTTAGAATGCAAGGGTAGTAGCTTAGCGCCTATGGGTCGATTCATTTCTTACCTTAAGGCCAGAAAGATGATCTCTAAGGGTTATCTCTATCATCTAGTTTAGGTTAAGGATTCTAGTTTCGAATCCACAACTCTTGAGTCAGTCCCTGTAGTCAATGAGTTTCCAGAAGTGTTTCCAGAAGATCTTCCCGGAGTTCCTCCTAAAAGGGAAATTGACTTTGGAATTGATCTCCTTCCAGATACCCAGCCTATTTCTATTCCTCCTTACAGAATGGCTACAGCTGAGCTTAAGGAATTGAAAGAGCAACTGAAAGATCTTCTAGATAAGGGCTTCATCAGACCTAGTATTTCGCCATGGGGTGCACCAGTGTTATTCGTAAAGAAGAAAGATGATTTTCTCAGAATGTGCATTGACTATAGGCAGTTGAACAAAGTCAAAATCAAGAATAAGTATCCCATCCCCAGGATTGATGACTTGTTCGACCAACTTCAGGGTGCTAGTCATTTCTCAAAGATAGACCTCAGATCAGGTTATCATCAGCTTAAAGTCAGTGATAGTGACATTCCGAAGACAGCCTTCAGAACTCGGTATGGTCATTACGAATTTGTAGTTATGTCATTTGGGCTAACCAGTGCTCCTGCAGCTTTCATGGATTTGATGAACAGAATGTTCAAGAAGTACTTAGACTTGTTCGGTATCGTCTTTATTGATGATATCCTCATTTACTCTAGGAATGAGGAAAAACATGCAAGTCATTTGAGAGTTGTTCTACAAACTCTCAAAGATCGCCAGTTATTTGTAAAATTTAACAAGTGCGAGTTATGGTTACAATCAGTTGCTTTCCTTGGGCATATTGTGTCTAGTGAAGGAATTCGAATAGATTCCCAGAAGATATAAGCAGTGAAACAATGGCCCAGTCCTACCTCTGCTACAGATATCAGAAGTTTCTTGGGTTTAGCGGGCTATTACAAACGGTTCGTGGAAGAATTTTTATCCATAGCCTCACCATTGACTAGGTTGACTCAGAAAAAGGTTAAGTTCCAGTGGTCAGATGATTGTGAGAAAAGCTTTGCAGAACTAAAAACTAGGTTGACTACAGCTCCTGTCTTGACTCTACCAGAGGGTTCAGATGGTTATGTGATCTATCGTGATGCATCCAGGGTCGGCCTAGGTTCTGTGTTAATGCAGCGAGGTAAGGTTATATCTTATACTTCGAGACAGCTAAAGGTGCATGAGAAGAATTATCCGACTCATGACCTCGAGCTTGCAGCAGTGGTGTTTGCACTCAAGATTTGGAGACACTACTTGTATGGTGTTCATGTAGATGTGTTCACAGACCATAAAAGCCTCCAATATGTATTCACCCAAAAAGAGTTGAATCTTCGCCAGAAAAGGTGGCTTGAGTTCCTCAAGGATTATGACATGAGTGTGCATTACCATCCTGGTAAAGCAAATGTAGTAGCAGATGCCCTTAGCAGACTATTCATGGGTAGTGTAGCACATATTGAGAAAGAAAGAAGAGAGCTAGCAAAGGATGTTCACAGACTTGCTCGCCTAGGAGTTCGTCTTATGAGCATATCAGATAGTGGTGTAACAGTTCAAAATGGGGCAGAATCTTCTTTGGTAGTAGGGGTTAAGGAAAAGCAAGATAGTGATCTAATCTTGCTTGAGCTTAAAGGTGCAATCCACAATCAGAGAGTGAAGGTTTTCTCCCAAGGGGGAGATGGTGTACTTCGCTATCAGGGTAGATTGTGTGTTCCTGATGTGGGTGAATTGAGTCAGCACATTCTCGTAGAAGCCCATAATTCCAGATCTTCTATTCATCTAGGCGCTACTAAGATGTACCGCAATCTGCGGGAAGTCTATTAATAGAATGGTATGAAAAGAGATATAGCAGATTTTGTGGCAAAGTGCCCCAATTGCCAACAAGTCAAGGTAGAACATCAGAAACCAAGAGGTATGACTCCAGAGATTGACATGCCTACTTGGAAGTGGAAAGTGATCAACATGGACATCATCACAGGTTTACCTCGTACTCACAGACAGCATGACTCCATTTGGGTGATTGTTGATAGGGTTACGAGTCTTCTTACTTTTTGGCGGTCAAGACTACAGATTCAGTGGAGGATTATGCCAAGCTTTACATTAATGAGATTGTGAGGTTGCATAGGGTTCCTTTGTCTATCATTTCAGATAGAGGTCCTCAATTTACCTCTCATTTCTGGAAGTCATTTCAGAAAGGTCTTGGTACTCAGGTTAACCTTAGCACATCATTTAATCCACAGACGGATGGTCAGGCAGAGCGTATCATTCAGACCTTAGAGGACATGTTGAGAGCTTGTGTGATCGACTTCAAGGGTAGTTGGGACGATCACCTTCCTTTTATTGAGTTTCCCTACAACAATAATTACCATTCCAGCATTCAGATAGGCCCTTTTGAGGCATTGTATGGGCGTAGATTTAGATCTCCGGTTGGTTGGTTTGAAGTAGGTGAAGCAGCCTTGATAGGACCAGATTCAGTCCTTGATGCTATGGAGAAAATGCAACTCATTAGAGATAGACTTAAGACTACTCAGAGTCGCCAGAAGTCTTATGCAGATGTGAGAAGAAGGGAACTAGAGTTTCAAGTTGATGATTGGGTTTTCCTGAAAGTGTCACCTATGAAAGGGGGTGATGAGATTTGGCAAGAAAGGGAAGCTCAGTCCCAGATATGTAAGCCCTTACCGGATCTTGAAAAGGATTGGTAAAGTGGCTTATGAGTTAGAGTTACCAGCAAATTTACCAGCAGTGCATCCAGTCTTTCACATTTCACTTTTGAAGAAGTGTGTGGGTGATCCAGCATCCGTAGTGCCATTAAAGACTGTGGCTGTAAAAGATAGCCTTTCTTACGAGGATGTACCAGTTGAAATTCTCGATCGTCAGGTTAGAAGGTTGAGAAATAAAGAATTCGCTTCAGTTAAGGTTTTGTGGAGGAGTCAGTCGGTAGAGGAAGTTACTTAGGAAGCAGAAGCAGCCATTAAGTCTAAGTATCCTTACCTCTTTCCTTCCGATTCCATTTCAGCTTGAGGTAATAGTTCCTCTTCAGTTTTTCAGTCATTCATGCATAAATTCAGTCTTAGATATATGTTCCTTCAGTTGTACTTGCATTTTTAGTGTATTTGCATGTTCTTGGAACTCAGTTCAGCCAGAAATTTAGTTCTCAGTGTTTCGTGGTAGGGTTTGCAGCCCTCTCCCTCCATTTCAGCTAGTTTAGTCTTCATTCGAGCACGAATGGTCCCAAGGGGGAGATAATGTAACACCCCGAATCCGAAACAGACCAAAAATACAGATTTAAAGAAGTTGCATGTGAAAATTACGGTCACCATCCACGAACCGTAAGTCAGACCACAACCCGTGCTGGTGGTTCGTGGTTCACCACTACAACCCCTCTCCAAATTAGCTCAAAAAAGTCAGCTAAGTCCCGACTCACAGACACACCCACAGTCCGTAGTTCAGACCACAGTCTGTGGTCTGTGTCCGTGGATCAAGACCTCTTTTACCCAACCTCTGACACAAACTACGGTCGACCAACACAGACCATCATTTGATCCACGGTCCGTAGGTCTGACCGCAGATGAGGGTTAGCAGCCAGTTAGATGAAAATTGTGATTGGGTCAATTTCAGATGGTCATAAATCCTAGCACAAAAGGAATTATATGTCCCATGACCTATGATATGATAGATAATTGCATCTTCTTTGCAACGCCATCGAGTATGCTAAAATCTGACCTCCGAGTAAAAAGTTATGCTCGTTTTAGTGAAGCCCTATTGGGCAGACTTAAGTGACGACTCCAATCAACGGACCGTTGATTGACCTACGGCTGGTAGGTACAGTCCGTCGGTCACTCTGACAGCAATTAAGTTAGGGGTCTTTTGGTCTTTTCCTATTTCCTTTAACCCCTAAGGTACATCGTTTAGACCCTAAATCATGAGGTTTTAGTCAGTTTAAGCCTAGAAACATAACTAGAACTTATCCAAGTCAAATCATTAATCAAAATTTAGAAAATTAGAAGCAAGAGAGGAGAAAAATGTCAAGAACCCTAATTCAAGAACGCAACAAGTTTTCTTCAGCTCCAGCCCAGAAATCAAAGGATTTCTCTGTGAAATTCGTCACCAGGTATGTGGGATTTCACTAATGGGTTCCTTTCGCCCATTAGGTCCTTAGAATTCAATCAGATTCTTGATTCCATGATTATGAACAGACCTAGGGTTTCTAGATTTACAGCAAATCATCATGAATTAGTTATTTAAATGTTCCAAATCAGATTATCATGTTATTACATTGTTTCTCGCATGAATTTAAGAACCCTAGCTATGTATTTCTTTAGTTCTTGAACTACACATGCTAGGTCAGATATCTCAGTTATTCAGTTATACATGCCTCAGTCATTAATGCATCATTATCAGATTAATTGTTGCATTCTCAGTTTGCATGTTCAGTTTTGAATTATCCAGTATTTTACAAAAATTCAGTCATAAAAAGTTAACCACTTAATCCATTGGGAGTAGCATAATACCAAGTTGGACTACGGTTCAGCGTACCCATATAGTCCCAGAACTACGAGCCACGTAGGTGTAAGTCCCCTCTGTGGGCAACATCAGTTTAGTGATCACGCCAGCATGCCTCTATACCTCTGGCAGGGTATATTGGGTCCTCTCGATGGGGCGTATACATCGGACTCCACATTTAGCTCATGTGGTTTTATTGTCGGTTATTAGTAGCTACCACAGTTCAGTCAAACTCTATTGCATTGACCACATTTACAATTCATTCAGTATTCAGTCAGCATGTTATAAATTGGTCATTGCATTCAGTTAGCTCGGTATTCAGTATTTATATCATGTCCAGATTATTTCACTGCTTTATTGCTTTGTTCAGTTATATGTTATTTCAGCTTTACTCTATCTTGCATGCTCAGTACCTTTCAAGTACTGACCCAAACGTGCGCTACATCTTCTCGTGATGTAGGTTCAAGTTCTCAGCATCCAGATCACGCTTAGATCGGTTCCCGATCTCCAGTTCAGCAGCATCGGTGGTGAGTCCTCATTCTTCAAGGACAATAGTCATGTTATCTTTCAGTTTTCAATCTTTTAGATTCAAATTTTCTAGACTTAGCTGGGGCATGTCCCAGCACTTCTAATCAGTTTAGAGGCTTATTTCAGACATAGTTAGATTTAGCTTAGTATTGAGTTAATATCTTCTTTGTATTAAACTCATCAGTTTTCGTTTATCTCAGTTATAGTATATGGGTATTCCATATCGTTTCATTCTTATTTATGATTTAGCTTCCGCATCAATTTATTATCTTTAGTATGCTCATGATTATGCCAGCAAGGTTAGCTTGGGATCACTGTGGTCCTAGGTTCCGTGTCCGCGTCTCGGGGGTAGCTCAAGGCGTGACATCTTAAGCGACTAAGAGGCCATTTAAGCAAACGACAACAAGGATCCTGGGGTCGTTTAAGCGACCCACCTCAGTCTTTTGTAAAGGTTACTTAAGTAATCAAGTGGTCTCTTAAGCAAAGGGCGCCTCTTTAGGCGGGGTTCGCTTAACTAAATAGTTGGCTTCTTAAGCAATGTTTGCTTAAGCAACCAAATGTCTGCTTAAGCGAACAAATGTATGTTTTTGCAAAAATCGTTGGGATTAAATACCTATTTTAATTCTTTTATTCCAAAGAAGAACACATTTGAGTTGGAGCTCGAAATTAGGCGATGACATTTCATGACCATTTTTGGCGCTTCAAAGGTAGTTTTCTTCCTCTTCCTCTTCTCTACACTTTTATGCCTTCAATTTTGTATTTCAATCTCATTTTCGACCTAAAATTCCTTGATTGCTAATCTTGAAAGTAATGTCATTTTGCCATTTGAGGTCCAAATTGATTCTCATTTGTGCCCATATTTCGGGCATGTGATCCTTACCGCAAGAAAGACAACATAAAAAATTTCTTTTTACTTCTCAATAGCTTTGATTCGTGGGTTGTTTTAGGTCCAATTTCTGGTTGGTTTTTTGAGTTAGTGATATGGGTATCGTTGGACTCGTAATGACTTACTTGTTGTGTTGTTGATTGCTTGGCAACAATCTGAGGCTCTCCAGAAGGGAAAAGCACTGGATTTTTAGTTCGTGTGTGGTTTTTGGCCTTGAGGTAGGTTATGGACCTTTTCTTAGACTTGGCTTAGTTAGATTAAATATATTTGGTAGTATCGCATGATTTAGACATTACCCATAGGTTAATTGAGCTTTATTGGCCCTTGGGTAGTTATGGCCATCAGTTGGTGGGCTTAGCTTAAGATTTAGTCGGAAAGGCCTTAGTTTATGCGATCCTTATGTGAGAAGTATTCATAGACTTTGCTTCTAAGTAGCGTGAAACTTAGGGTTTTGTGTTGCATAAAAGATGTGATAAGGCCCTTCACTTGATTTACTGCACCATTTTAGTTGCATATACCCTGATTAGCTCCAGGTGGCCCAATAACTTGGTTGGGCTACAGTTTACTTTTGATTCACATTATAGATGAGCTCGAGCCATCATTCTAGGCTACCAGTTGATATATATATCTGGGTTATGTGTATGCTTGATGTGCTATCCCGGGCGACCTGTGGATGAGAATATCTAGTTTATTGGCTTGCAGATAACCTTGACGTATCATTCCAGGTGGATTGATGTTTCTTTCGGGCTTATGATATGTACTTATTTTTGAGTTTGATATTGTTGTGTTGCATGTTGTTGCCTTTGGATGTGTTGGTTGGTTGTTTTGTGTGTATTCTTGTTGAATATGGATTCTATCTTGCTTGTTCTCCTTTAGTAGCTCTTTTTTCCTTAGCATGCCATTGGCTTGTTAGTTTCATCGTGCTTCTTATTTGTATTTGATATTTTTAAGTTCGGTCGGCATATGATGCTTACTAGGTACCCCGTGTTTGGTACTGATACTATACTTCTGCATCTTTTTTTATGCAGCTCCCAGTTCGAGCCATCCTCAGTAGTGAGCGTTTGGAGCTCCCGCAGCCATCCCAGACTTGGATTGTGGTGTGCTCCTGGTATTCAGAGACTTGATGTTGTCATCCTTTTGTATTGACTTTCATTTTGTATTTTGGATTAGTCAGATCTTTGTATATATTTATGACTTCCTGTTCGTAGTTGCTACAGTATAGGTAACATCAGGTCTCGAGAATTGGCATCTTGTGTTAGTTTGTCTATTTGTCTCCTTTAGGCCTTTTTGTACGTTTTGTATCGTATTTTAGCTATATATATATATATATATATATAATATGAACCTTCTTTCTTTATATCTTATTTCATGTATCTGTGCTTTATTACTTATTTTATATTTAAATTATGTCTTCCGCTTATGGTGTTCTTGGGTTAGGCTTTTACACTAGGTGGGTTGTAGTGAATGCCAACATGACCCGACTTAGGACTATGACAAAGTGGTATTAGCGCTTTAGATTCATTGGTCTCATAGTCTAGGAGTAAATATCTAATAGAATCCCGCAGATCAGTACGATGATGTTCGTATCCAATCTTTGAGAGGATATAGGGCACCATTAGGAATACTTCACTAATTCTTGGTTCTTATTATGCGTTAATGGGTGTACCAACATCTAAACTTCAATTATTTCACACTTTTTCAAATGGCTAGGATGTGATCAATTGCAGGCGGGCATAGACCTCCCGGTGGAGCCCCCGCCAAAGGTAGAGTTAGAGGTTAACCCAGAGATCGAAACTGGGCACCAATCCCATTGTCCAAGAGAGAGGTTGTGCATGTCCAGCATCAGCTAGAGGGCATTGGGCCAACTTAGCCATCACCAAGATTTGTGGCCATGCCAGTGCTTTAGGATACTTTGGCTAGGATCCTCATCTTTATAGAGGGTATGTCTCAGGCAGGCACTATGCCTAGCACTTCACCGCTGGTTAGGGATGAGGCTCAGACTTCACCCTAGGCAGGGGCATAAGGTGTTCAAACTCCACATGCACATCATGTAGCTGCAACTCCTCGCACAGTAGTTCAGTAGGTTCTAACTGTTGCTCCACCTTTGGCTCCTAGGCTAGCTGTGACACCTGAGGAGCAGAAGATATTGGGGAGATTTATCAGATTGGATCCTCCCAAATTCACCGGTGCTACGGGCGAGGATTCCCATGAGTTCTTAGTCAGTTGCCAAGAGAGGTTGCATAACCTCGGGTTAGTAGAGTCACATGGAGTTTATTCATTTCTTACCAGCTAGAGGGGATAGTGAAGCAGTGGTGGAGATCATATTTAAATTGTTAACCAGCCGGGTCACCTTTGATGACATGGTCCCAGTTCTCCCAGGATTTCTTGTAGAAGTATGTACCTCGTAGCCTGAGGGGAGCGATTGGGGGATGAGTTCTCTGATCTGACTTAGGGATCACTTATTGTTGTAGAGTATGAGGCAAAATTCCATGTGTTGGCGAGACATGTGTTTATGATTATGTCAAAAGATTAGGAGAGGGTTCGCATGTTTGTCATAGGGCTATCATTTCCACTTAGATTGGTGACAAAGCAAATGGTGGCATCAGGTTATTCATTCTTGCAAATAGTTGATCATGACCACATCATTGAGAGGATCCGTCGTGAGGCCTATTGAGGCAGCGACAAGAGGCCCTATTGTCAAGGTGGCTTTAGTGACCCTCAGTCATGTAGTAGAGGGTTCCAAGGCTGAGGGTATCCACAGCAGTATAAACTTAGTAGGCCAGTTCAGGAAGCTCTGCAGATTTCAGAGGGTGGCGCACAGGTGCTTATGGTCAGGTGGTTCAGATTTCTCAGGGTTCACATTGAGGGTATTCAGGTTGTTGTGTCCATTGAGGTTCAACCTAGTCGTCTAAGGGAAACTCTAGTAGAGGTTGTTATGAGTGTGGTATGGTGGGTCACTTTGCTTGAGAATGTCCTACGATCAGTTGTTTTAGGAGGCAGAGTCAGTCAGGCCCATAGAGTCAGTAGGGTAAAAAAGTTCAGACCCCTAGGGCTTCGGTTCAAGGTACTGGATGGTCTCCAGTGAGCTAAAGGTGGTCCTCCGGCAGGCAGGTTGGTGGTCAAGGTTGACATGGTCATATGTATGCTTTTTCAGGGGAGGCCAGAGGTAGAGACATCGGATGCTATTATATAACATACAATCTTCATCTCGTATTAGCCTGCTTATGCTTTATTTAATATGGAGTATACATTTTCATAGGTGTCTCTTATTATGCTATGTGGTTGGGTTTGTCTTGTGAGCTGATGTTTGTTCCTAAGCGTGTACCTACTCTCGTGGTTGATTCTTCGATAGTGGAGAAGGTTTATAGAGCTTGTGTGGTGACCATATTGGGTACGATACCTAGGTAGACCTTATTGTGTTAGACATGGTAGACTTTGGCGTGATCCTAGGCATGGATTGGTTGTCTCCCTATTATGCAGTCTTGGATTATTTCTCCAAACTGTGACTTTATGCATGCCTGGTTTCCCTCCTCTTGTATGGATTAATTCTAATGGTCATATGCCGAGGGGTGTGATCTCTTTTCTGATGGCACAATGGTTGATAGAGAAGGGGTGTTTATCTTACCTTGATTATGTCCATGATACTAGTAGCGACACTCCTCCCATTGACTCAGTTCTTGTGGTTAGAGAGTTTGTTGGTGTGTTTTTTACTGACATATTAGTTCTTCCTCCTGACTGTGATATCGATTTTATGATTGATGTTAATCCAAGTACACAATAAGTTTCTATTTCGCCTTACCGAATTGCTCCAGCTGAGTTGAAGGAGCTTAAGAAGCAACTCCATGACCTCTTAGGAAAGGGGTTCATCAGACTGAGTGTATCTCCTTGGGGGTGCTCCTATCATGTTAATGAAAAAGAAAGATGGTACCTTGCGTATGTATAGTGTATCTCCTTGGGGTGCTCTTATCCTGTTCATGGAAAATAAGGATGGTACCTTGCGTATTTGCATTTATTACAAGGAGCTGAACAAGGTGACCATTAAGAACAAGTATCCTATACCACAGATTGATGATTTATTGGATCAACTTCAGGGTGCAACGGTGTTCTACAAGATTAACTTGATATCGGTAGGGATGGCAATGGGGCGAGGCGGTTGCAAAGAGGGGCGGGTTATAGTTTTTTCGGGGCAATGCAGGTTAGTGTTTTTGCGGAGGCAGGGCAGAGCAGGGCGAGTACAATATAAATTTTTAGGAAAACATGGGGGGGCAGGAAGGGTACGGGTTAGGATTTATTTTCTTCTGAAGTTAAACTACATTGGGCAAATAGCAGATGCAAATCAGTTGACACTGAATTCTAAGTTTATTATGCCTATCTTTTGTCTCTAGTATTTATACAATATTTTATCAAGTAAAATAATGCATCACTTGTGATGAATTCTGATTCTAATTAATTTGTATACTTACTACGCAATATTTTTGATTATTTACCTTCATAATCATGGTGTTAGAAAGTAATGTAGCAGATTCTTAAATAAGAAACTAAAGTGTATGAAAAACTTAATAAATTACAGCATTGTTTTAGTTAAGTGTCAAAATTAAGCACATGTATTGTTATGTTGAAGTTTTGCAGGGCGGGTATATGCGGAGCGGATATATGCGGGGAAAAATAAAAAATTATGCTATGTGGGGCGAAGCGGGGCAGAGTAAAGTCATTGCGGGTTTGCCCCGCACCCGCACCACAACCGCACCATTGCCATCCCTAGATATCGAGCTACCACCAGTTGAGGATTAGGGAGGCGAACACCCCTAAGACTACGTTTAGGACTCGATATGGACATTACGAGTTGTTAGTCATGTCTTTTGGGTGAACTGATGCCCCAACAACATTTATGGAGTTGATGAACCATGTGTTCAAGCCTTATTTGGACCTTTTTGTTATAGTATTCATCAACAACATCTTGGTCTATTCTGGGTGTAGGGAGCAACATGAAAAGCATATGAAGATAATACTTTAGACCTTGAGAGAGCACTGATTGTATGCCAAATTCACTAAATGTGAGTTTTAGGTTGAATCTGTAGCATTCTTGGGGAACGTAGTGTCTAAGGATGGCATTATGGTGGATCCGGCGAAGATTGAGGCAATTTTTGGTTGGGCCAGGCCTATTTATCCTATTGAGGTTCGTAGCTTTGTCGGGTTAGCAGGCTACTACAGACAGTTTGTGGAGCGATTTTCTTCTATTGCAGCACTTGACTAGATTGACTAAGAAGGATGTCCCCTTCCAGTGGTCAGATGAGTGTGAAGCAAGCTTTCTAAAGCTCAAGGCTTTAATGACTTCATTACGGATTCTGACTCTTCCTGCTAAGGGCCAGGGGTTTGTGGCCTACTCTAACGCTTTCGATGTGGGCCTGGTTATGTCTTGATGTAGCAGGGTAGAGTTATTGCTTATACTTCTAGGTAGTTAAAGCTTCACGAAAGGAACTACCCCACTCATGACTTAGAGTTGGCGGCGGTAGTCTTCACGTTGAAGATTTGGGGACACTTTTTGTATGGAGTTCACTGCGAGGTATTCACGGACCATCATAGTCTTTAGTATATTATCAGTAAGAGGGACCTTAATTTGAGACATTGCAGTGGGTTGGAGTTACTAAATGACTATGACATTTCCTTCTTTTATCATCCGAGAAAGGCTAATGTGGTAGCAGATTCCTTGAGACGGAGGGAAAAGAGCATGGGGAGTTTATCTTTCTTAGCCTTGGAGGAGCGACCTATGGCTTTGGACATTCAGTCATAAGGCAATCATATGGTTAGACTTGAATTTTTGAGTCGGGCAGAATATTTGCTTATGTAGAAGCTAGATCTTCCTCAATGGAGCAGATTCGAGCACATTAGTTTGATGATCCACCATTGAGGCTGATTCAGGAAAAGGTTCTTAGTGGTAAGGCTAGAAAGGTTACCTTAGATCTGGAGGCATCTTGAGGATTGAGGGTCATATTTGTATTCCTAGAGTTGGGGAGTTAGCTTGGATGATCTTTCGGGAGTCTCATTGTTCCAAGTATTCTATTCATCCAGTGTTGCGAAGATGTACAGTGGTCTAAGAAAGCAATACTGGTGGTGTGGGATGAAGCGGGACATTGCAGTTTTTATGGCTAGATGCTTGAATTGTCGACAGGTGAAGTATGAGCACTAGAGACCAAGTGGTTTGACTCAGTGGCTACCCATTTCCGAATGGAAATGGGAGCGTATAGCCATGGACTTTATGGTAGGCTTGCCACATAGTTCCTAAGATTTTGATTCTATTTTGGTCATCTTTGATTGATTGACCAAGTCAACTCACTTTCTACCGGTTCAGATTACTTAGACATCAGAGAGATTAGCTCAAATCTACCTTAGAGAGATTGTTCGTTTGCATGGGGTGTCATTTTCTATCATTTCAAACTATGGTACTCAATTGACTTCTCCTTTTTGGAGGTCTATTCCGAGGGAGTTGGGTACCCGGGTTGAGCTCAACACAACTTTTCACCCACAGACCAATGGCTAGTCTAGAGGACTATTCAAATTTTGGAGGATATGCTTCAGTCTTGTGTTATTGATTTCGGTGGTCAATGGGATCAGTCCTTAGCTTTGGCATAGTTTGCATATAATAATAGCAACCATTCAAGTATTCAGACGGAACCATTCGAGGTATTATATGGTAGGAGATGTTGTTCCTCCATGGGCTAGTTGTACCTTTTGTGGTTAGGCCATGGGGTAACAAATTAATGATAGATTCTATGGATATCATTTGTGTGATACGGGAGCGACTTTATACTACCCAGAGTAGGTAAAAGAGCTATGCGGATCGGAGGCTATGACCTTTAGAGTTCATGGTTGGTGACCGTGTGTTCATGCGGGTGTCGCCCATGAAGGGCGTGATGAGGTTGGGAGAAGGGGCAAGCTTAGCTCAGGTTTATCGATCCTTTTGAGATTCTGAGGCGGGTAGGAGAGGTGGCTTATGAGATAGCTTTGCCACTAGCTCTTTCTAGTGTTCATCATGTGTTTCATATCTCAATGTTGGGTCGGTATGTTCCTAATAAGTCTCACATGCTTCAAAGGGAGTTGGTTTATCTTGATAAGACTTTGAGTTTTGAGGATGAGGCTTTGGCCATTCTAGACAAGCAGGTTACACAGTTGCGGTCTAAAGAGATCCCATCAATGAAGGTCTAGTGTCGGCATCGTCTAGTTCAAGAGACTACTTGGGAAATAGAGCTTGATATGCGGACCCAGATTCTCATCTTTTTTAGCCTTAAGGTATTGCCATTACTTTACTTTCATGAACGAAAGTCCTTTTAGTGGTATTTGTTGTAATGACCCTCGAGATTATTTCTATGTTTTCAGTGTGCTTTCCCTGTATTGCCCCTTTCCATAGCTTCTGTATAGCTTGTGTGTGGTGTTTTTTTGGACGGCACGCTCCCTGAGGTGTCCAGTTGATTTTGGTGCGAGTTTTGAGTTTTGGAAGTTTTAAGCTTGGAGGAGTTGACTTTAGTGAACATTCATTTATTATGATTTTAGATCGGAATTTCATTAGTTCTATTAGCTCCGAAAGGGCAATTTTGGTCTAGTATATTGATTGGTTTGGGTTTTCGGGCTTTCGTTTGGAGTTGGTGCTATTTAGCATTTTGGCTTTTAAGTTTTACTCAAACAGAACTTGGAGTATCTTTCTAGGTAAACATGCTTGGAAGCGAATTCCATCACTGCGGTTAGCTCTAGAATGCCGAGTTTGGTCAAGACCGACCTTCGATTTGATTCCCGAGGGTGTCGGGGGTGAGTTTTAAGCTTTTGGTGTGTTTTTGGTATTTCTTTGTTAAAGTTTCGACTTTGGTCAACATTTGGACAAGACGATTTCGAATGGCTATTTGTTGATTTAGTTGAGTCTACAATGTCGTTTCCAAGTTGTTTGCACTTGTGGTTTGCGTCGTTTGGACTCCGAATTAAATTTGAGGCCTTGTTCGAAGATTTGGACATTTGGCTTTTCTTTAAAAAAAAATTGGTGTCTGGTGTGACGGCTTAAGCAAACTTTCAAGGGGCCGCTTAAGCGAAGGACACCAAGGAGGCAGGGGTCTTTCAAGTGACCCTACTTTGGCTTATGCGAAAGTCACTAAAGCGAAGGGCGCCACTTTAGGCGGGGTTCACTTAAGCGAACATTTGGCCTATTAACCAATGTTGGCTTAAGCGAACAAATGTCCGCTTCTACGAAAATCGCTGGGATTAAATTCCTATTTTCATTCTTTTATTCCAAAGAAGAACCCATTTGAGTTAGAGCTCAGAATTAGACGATTTTGGGCATTTCTTGACCATTTTCGGCGCTTCAAAGGTAGTTTTATTCCTCTTCCTCTTCCTCTACCTCTATGCTTTTATGCCTTTATTTTTGTATTTCAATCTCATTTTTACCCCAAATTCCTTGAATGCTAAACTTGAAAGTATTGTATTTTGGCCATTTGAGGTCCGAATTGAGTCCCGTTTGCACCCATATTTCAGGCATGTGATCCTCACCCCAATAAGGATAACATGCCTATTTTCTTGTCATTTTTTGGTAGCGTCAATTCGTAGGTTGTTTTAAGCTCAATTTTTGGTCAGTTTTTTTATTTAGTGATATGGGTATCGTTGGAATCGTATTGACTTACTCGTTGTGCTCTTGATAGCTTGGCAGCAATCTAAGGCTCTTCTAAAGGGAAAACCATCGGAATTGTAGTTTGTGTGATGTTTTCGACCTTAAGGTAGGTTATGGCTTCCTTTTCTAGATTTGTCTTAGTTAGATTAGATATATTTGGGTAGTACCGCATGATTTAGGTTGAACCCTTAGGTCGATTGAGCTTTATTGACCATTTGGTAGTTATGGCCATAAGTTGGTGGGTTTAGCTTAAGCATTAGTCGAAAAGACCTTAGTTTTGGCAATCCTTATGTGCATAGTATCCTTAGACTTTTCTTTTAGGTGGCATGAAACTTAGTTTTTTTTGGTGTTTGATTGTTTTGGTTGGTTTGGATAATTGTATGGATTCCTTGAGTTGTGCTTCTTCGTTGGTTGTTTATTAAACTATTGGGCCTGAGGTCATGAGCTTGGACTAGTAGGAGTCCCAGGTTAGTACTCTTGTGGTGTGATAGATATTCTTCTTGATTTTGTGTGTCTAGCATAAGTTGATTGTTATTTTACTTTTGTGGAGCATTTATTTGCTTGAGTGGTGAGAAGGAAATAGCTTATTGGCAATAAATGAGGTTATTCTTAATGAGTTGGAAGTCCTTGAAACTGGTGTTGCATACAAGTGGTGAAAAGACTCTTTACTTGATTTATTGTACCGTTTTAGCTGCATATACCCTGATCAGTTCGAGGTACCATTCTAGGCAACCCAATTGCTTGGCTGGGCTACAGTTTACTTTTGATGGGCGTCATTCCGAGCGGCTCATTGATACAAATATCGGGTTATGGGTAAGCTCGATCAGCCATCTCGGGCTGCCTGTGGATGAGCATATCCAGGTCATTGGCTTGCGGTATCATTCCAAGTGCGTTGATGTTTCTTCTAGGCTTATGATATGTACTTATTTTGGAGTTTGATATTGTGGTGTTGCATGTTATTGCCTTTGGATATGTTGGTTGGTTGTTTTGTATGTATTCTTGCTGAATGTGGATTCTATCTTCCTTGTTCGATTTTAGTAGCATTTTTTGCCTTAGCATGCCCTCTCCTTGTTAGTTTCATGGTGCTTCCTATTTATATTTGATCTTTCGAATCTTGGTCGGCCTATTATGCCTATTGGGTTTCCGTGTTTGGTACTCATAATGCACTTCTGCATCTTTTCTGATGCCGCTTCTAGTTCGAGTCATCCTCAGTAGTGAGCATTTGGATCACCCGTGGCCATCCCAGACTTGTATTATGGTGAGTTCCTGGAGTTCAGAAACTTGTTGATGTCCTCCTTTTGTACTGACTTTCATTTTGTATTTTGGATTTGTTAGATCTTTGTTTATATTTATGACTTCTTGTTTGTAGTAGCTCCTGTATAGGTGACACCAGGTCCCGGGTATTGGCATCTTGTGTTAGTTTGTCTCTTGGTCACTTTTCGGCCTAGTTTGTACATTTTGTATCGTATTACAACTATATATATGATACAGCCCTTTATATTTATATCTTATTCATGTATCTCTGCTTTATTACTTATGTTATATTTAAATTATGTCTTCCGCTTAGGGTGTTCTTCGGTTAGGCTTGTCCACTAGATGGGTTGTAGTGGACGCCATCATGACCTGACTTAGGGCTATGACAATTTAACTATCGTATCATCTTATATAGTCCTTTCCTATACATTTGAAAGGTTACCGTCTCTATTACAAATGCATGTATTTCCCATGTGATATGTCCAAATGTGTTTTAAATAAATCATCTTCTAAGCATAATCACTTGCTCACTTGTTATACACCTTAATGAATCATTTTCTACATGTCCTTACTTGTCACACACCTTTGTGGATCATAGGTATATATTCTTTGTGCCCAAATGAAGTTCATGAGTGATATAAGTTCCTAAGTAGCACAATAAAGTTAGATTTGCTTCTTATATCATTGTTTCTGCCTCAATTAATTTATTCACATATCTTCATCATTGGTATATAGTCCTAAATCTCAAAAGAGTTATGAACATCAAAAGAACACTCTTAATGATTAAAGAGACAAGATAAAGTGAATATATATAATTATGGGTGGCAGCTCAGGGGTTAAAATACCTATCATGGGTCGATCCTAATTCTTTTACTTAAAGGTGGCAGCTTAGGGGTGGTACTACCTAGCATGCACCGATCCAAATTTATATAATTATGGGTGGCAGCTCAGGGGTTAAAATACATAGCATGGGTTGATCCTAATTCTTGAACTTAAGGGTGGCAGCTCAGGGGTGGTACTACCTAACATGGGCCGATCCTAATATATATTATTATGGGCGACAGCCCAGGGCTAAAAGCCTAGAACGGGTCGATCACGATTTGTATATTTATGAGGACTGCATCCAGGGGTTAAAGCATGGGTCATCCTCTACTTCCACTGATCACCTGGTGATTGTGTCATTCTACGAAGTCTATAAAGCAAAGGTGACTAAACTAAAGCAAAAAATGTATTGTACCTGATTCCACAAGTGTAAGAAAAGGTGGATGTAATGTACATGATTCCACATGTGTAAGCAAAGGTGAATGTAAGATACGTGATTCCACAAGTATAAGCAAAGGTGGTCTCTTATCCTTATCTATTCAAAATATTTGTGCATTTGTACCTGATTTCACTTGAACTTTTATTTTACATATGATTACTTTATGCCACATATTCAGTACATTCTTTTGTAGTGATATCCCTCTTGGGGGATGTTGTGTTTCATACCACATGTACAGGTAGTCAAGCTATAAGCATAGGATACTCAACGACCTTTGGTGAGCTTTAGGTTTCTTCGAGGATTTGCCGAGTCTAGCATACATTTGAAATTATATTATAGTTAAGGGGTATGGTGGGGTCCTATCATATCATAAGCTAAGCGTCTATCTTTTAGAGGCTTTGTAGATTAATGTCAAAGTAAAGCACAAGTTGTGTCTTGTTTTCTAGTAATCAAGGCATCAACAACCAAGTCATGTACATTTATTTTGGGCCTATCTATGTGGGTCTTTTATTAGAGTATCTTACTATACTCATCAAAGATTTATAATTATCATAGTTGCATATACGATAATCACAAATTATAAGATGGCTCTTTCGGGTTTTTATGGCATCGGGTGCCCGTCCGTCTCAATGGGACTTGGGACGTGACAAGTATCTCGGTCATCAGAACATGAGAACTCACCGATCTTTGAATTCCATATATAACTAGCCACGAGTATGAGAGGTAGGAGTTTCAAACCCTACATTAGTTAAACAATGTAGGGACAAGTATGCATTAGTACATGGGATGTAATAAGTATGATAGCAATGTATAAAAGATATGAAATCATGCTAAAAATAACTTTACATGACATGCAATTACCAAATTAAATCATAAGATAAAAGGGTTAGAAACATAAGTCGGAATCATGGTCAATGCAAGCTTAACATATATAAAATAAGAGATATAAAAAGGCTTTGAAGAAAACATGTTCATTTTGTGGGATATTAGCTTTAACCGACAATAATACCATGAGAGCTATATCATGAAATACGGTATATCCCTTGTACCGAAAGAGTGGGGTTCTACTTTCCAAGGTAGCATCCATACACATCATCTTTTGTTAAAGTGGATCCACCATGTCATTTAAGACAATCTTACGGGGGCACGTAGTTAGGGACTAGAGGTTGCTACTAGAGACTATCCTATTTGAGCCTCCACCACAAAGCCCTCTCAGTTCTAAGTTTAAATCCCAACAGAATAGATGAAAATCATGTATCATTACAACATAGGAAATGTAATGATCAATACCAATCGACATCTTTAAAATCAAAACATAAAATAGCTCCTTAAACATAATTCAACATAGAGAACTTTTCACCAAATGTGAATCCATATGTGAGAAAATGTCTTTCACAATCATGATCATAGTAGCATGTGAGAAAACCTTTCACAATAACTTTGATATTTCTCTCAAAGCATCCTCAAAACATTTACATCAATTTCATAAAAACATACATATCTTCATAAATTTCATAGTTCATAGTTCATAGTTCATAAGCTTCATCATGTGTTCATAGTCTAAAATTATGGATCATGTATGTTCATATGGATTCAACTAGAAAACATGTAATTACTTCAATTAATTAATTAAAATATAGAAAACAATGAATTGAAAAGAACCCATGAAGATTGAATAAACCCTAACTTCGAATTGAGAATCTAACATGTAAAACTGGAAGATCTTTGAGAAACCCTTTCGAAGAAAGGAATCTGTAGGTGAATACTAACATACTTAGTAATCAAGGCCCAATAGCTATGGTGAATTAATGATCTTGAAGTGAAACCCTTCTTTTTCTTCCTTAACTTTAGAGGGAGAATTTTGTGGTGAGGGAAATTTAGAATTTAGGTGAATGATTTAGAATGGTTAATTTTAGGACTTAAATTACTTATATAGGACTTAGAATAGGGGTTAAAATGACATAGCTTATGTGTTAAACCCATAGGGGAAAGGTGTAACACCCCGTATTCTACGTGTACTAATTCTATTATATGACGCTTATAAATTTCCTTGTGGTATAGTTATGGACTCGGTTTCCTATGAAACTAGTGACAATAGAATAGATTTAACGTGAAATGTCCGTAGATTTTAATGTGACCCGATTAAGTTGAAATCGATGGAAGTATTTAAACTTGAGATCGTAAGGTGGTATTTGAGTTTAAAGTTTAAGTGACATAGTGTATATAAGTTTTAAGTTAAGTTAAAGGTATTAAAGTCTAGCAATTGAATAAAATATTGAGGTGATTGCTTGACTACACTTAAGCTAGTAGGTGACAAGTAGGTGCATCATCTACTTTGACTTATTGACCAGCCAAAAGGACCAAGTAGGTGCATCACCTACTTTGACTTATTGACCAGCCCAAAGGACCAAATAGGTGCATCACCTACTAAGACTATTTTAACCATGTTATTGGGCCAAGTGCATTACCACCTACTTGCATTAATCTGGCCCAAGTTGAGTAGAAGAATAAGGGGAAAATGGTGCCCAATATTCTTAAGTCCAAAAAGGCCCAAGTGAAAAGTCCAAGTAGGTGGATCACCTACTTGACAAATTATGGCCCAAAATGAGTGAGAAAGTCGGCCAAAGAAGGTCCCTTTAAACGGGATTGATATCAGCCTTTTCCAACCATTTTTACTTTGACAAAAAAATCTGATTCTAGAGCTTTCTCTATTCTCTCTCTTAGCTTCACACAGCAACCATTAAATACCATTAGGGTTCTTGAATATTAGGGAGTTCAAGCTATTGGAAGGTATATGCTAAGACAATTTGAGGACAACATTTACTTTGAAGAATCCAAGTCTTAGCAAGTGGTGGTTCTATCCAGCAAGGTAAGCTACTGCAATTTTCTTCCTCTTGTGCTTGAGTTAATTAGGACATTTGGTATGTGTTAGTGAGTCGGAAATTGTTCCTATTACATGGTGTAATATTTGGGAGGATATTCTAGTGATTAGCGCATGTTGGGACAGCCATGGAGAGGAGTCCTCTTTAAATTCAGTTATGAGCTTGTTTGAGCACTTTAAAGTAATGTTAGCTCTTCAAGTGCTGGTGATCAGAAACCATGATTCATATTGCTTCTGTTACATTATTATGTTTAAGGATTGTTTTATGTATGTTATGATAAGGGATGTGACTGGATGTGCGGGGAAGTTATGGAGACGTTAAAGGACTTAAATATTGCAGGGAGTTTTGGGGAGGACCTGATACGAAGGTTGTACAGTGTATAGACACGATTAAAGGGAAAGGGAAGGAAAGAAAACATTGGCTAGATAGATTGTATGCTTACTGCTTGGTTACTATTTTGGTGAGATCAAGTAGCTCAAATTGATTGATTAGCTACTAATACTAGTCTTACAACTTATTTTTATTGTAGAATAGTAATCTGAAGAGAAGGAGCTTAAGTTATACTTTTTGAATTGTATAGCAAGGTATGTAAGGCTATTCGATTTCCTATTTCTTTGGCATGAATTCAACACTTGTGTTACAAAGTAAGCTTTCTAAGTGACCTTGATAGTGACTGATCCATAGTTGCAGTTCCTACTCCCTAGAGCATTAAAGTGAGTACTCTAATATGAGTTTATTACTAAATGTACGTGCTTACTCTACCAAGTATTAGCATGCAAGGTTTAAACTTATTTCATCGTTAAAGTACCCTTGGCACGTATTCCCCTTGTATAAATCAAAATGATCCTAGATTACACATGCTACATATGTTTATATGTTGGATATACAATCTGCCCATATCATGCCAACTTGCTTCACTTGTCTATTCCATCATATATGTCATTTTTTCACATGTTCATATGTTCCCTTTATTGGTTATTACTCCCATTGTGTTTGACTATAATGTTACCTCACAAGACCCCTACTTGCTCTATTGTACATTTTATATGTACTTACTTTGAATATGTATTTGTCCTTAAGTTGAATCTGCACATGTTCCCCATTAGTTCCACGTTCATGTATACCTTGTATTTGATATTAGTTAGTGAGTACTTGGCTATCATATAGAGTTCAAATCTCTTGCTGAATGTTACATGTCTTCACTTGATATGTGCTTCAATTTGAGATGTCAAAATGGTTACTGAGTCATATAAGCTCCTAAGTATTACGTTGGTGTCACATTCGCTTCCCATGTCATTGTTATTATCGTAAGTCCATATTCATATGTCTTCTACAACTGGTCCATAGTTCCAAATCTCAACAATGATTATGACCACCAAAACAACAATCTCAAAAGAGTTATGATCATCAAAAGAACAATCCCAAAAGAGTTATGAACCTCAAAACAACCATCTCAAAGATTAAAGAATCTAAGTGAAGCAATCTGTATAATTATGGGTGGCAGCCCATGGGCAAATGCCTAGCATGGGTCGATCCTGATTGGTATAAAAGGGTGGCAGCTCAGGGGTGAAAGCCTAGCATGGGCTGATCCCAATTGGTATAAAAGGGTGGCAGCTCAGGGGCGAAAGCCTAGCATGGGCCGATCCCAATTTATGGAATTATGAGGAGAGCATCATAGAGGTTAAAATGCCTAGCATGGGTAGCTGGTCATTTGTATCATATGTCTTATAAATATTATAACGCACAGAAAAGTAAAGAAAAGAATGTAACATACATGATTCCACAAGTATAAGCAAAGGTGGTCTCAAATCCTTATCTATTTGTATTTGGTTTCACTTGAGATCTCATTTTACATATGGTTGTATTATGCCTTATATATTCAGTACATTCTTTCGTATTGACGTACTTTATTGGGGACGCTGCATTTCATGCTGCAGGTACAAGTACTCAGCTAGTAGATCTCCCCAATAGAAGCACATGATACTCAACGGTTGTTGATGATCTCCAGGTTGATGCGGGGCTTGGCCGAGTCTTTACGATGCATATTTTCATAGTAGTACAGACATAGATTCTAGTAGAGGCTTTGTGGACATTGTAACGCTATCATCTATATTCATAGTTTTACTTGTCACATGCATTGGTTCAACTAGTCGACATGTGTTGTATATATAGCTTCTCATTAGTAAATCTATCTGCATATTGTTCATTGTCTCATCATAGGTCACTTGTAAAGCATGTGTTCATGGGGTACTTGTCTGCCTCACCTTGGGTAGGGTATGACAAAAGGCCAAAATAACCCTAACTTAAAAGCTGACGGGGTAACTCATTTGGAAGACTGGACGGTCCATATAAGGCACCATTGGCCGTATAGGGAACCGTCCAGGAGACCCCAAGTACTGGTAGCCTTTAATGGCTAGGCTACCTTCCCCCAAACTGGCCATGGTCCCTTTCACAAGCCATTTTTTGGATTCCGTGAAGGGTCCATGGTCTATTTTAGGCCTATGGACCATCCCGTTAACCCTCTAGTATGTATAGTTAAAATGCTAAAGTAAGTTTTTCAGCCAAATTTAGGGGAGATATGTATTCTCTCAATACTTAATTATAACAAAATCAACTAAAGAATATAGAGAAATAGTGTTATTGTTATGGATCAACTATATTAGTAGGAAAAAATATTAATAGACCATCCATATATATTGTTGTAATATAAATTATAAACAGATGGAATTATTTCTAATATTAGTGTAGATCTAGAACGTAAATCACATTTTTGTTGTTCGACCTATATGGCTCGATTGAGTAGGAATCTATTGGGTCAAAATTTTAGATGCCAATTATACCTAATTATTATTTATTTGTTCGTGTGTAATTTGACACATCTTTTAAGAAATAATTAATAAAATCAATGATTTTATTTGATTATTTTTAGTTAGTACAGTTATTTCACTCATTGAGAAATAAATTTAAATTAATTAATAATACTTAATAATAAAAATAAATACAATTAATATTGTGAATAAACTATACTCCCTCCGTTTCACAAAGAATGACCTAATTTACTTGACACGGAGTTTAAGAAAATAAAGAAGACTTTTGAATTTTGTGGTTATAAATTAAGCTATGTCAAATGTACAAAATTGCCCTTTAATCTTGTGGCCTTAAAAATGCTAAGTAAAAAACTGAAATTAAAATGTTACCAAAACAAAAAGAGGTCATTCTTTTTTAAAAAGACTAAAAAGGAAAGAAGGTCATTATTTTTGAAACCGAGAGAACACTACTTTACTTATTTCGTCTTGATAGTTACTTGTATGTTTGCTAATGACAAATAGCTTGGTGAAACGTGTCAAGATAAAATTTCAAGTGAACAAACAACACACTCTTCCTTATTCTTTTTCCCTCCTTTTATCCATTAAATTTTCATAAAAAGAATCAAAAAACTAGAAAAAGAAAGTAAAATCAATTCCACTCGGCTATTTGCACGGCGCATGTGATTTCTGTATTTCTCTCTCTAACACTCTCTATCTCCGACACAGACATCGGGCGATCTGACCGGTGATTGTTGGGGAACAATGAAAAATAACACAATAATATTATAACTTATTATTTACAAAATAGTAGTCCTGAAAATTGGATAAATATCATTACAATGATATATAAATAATAGTAAAAACAATTACTATTTGAGTCGTGCTGGGCACTGTCCTAAAAAAATATTTCAACGGTGTAAAATATTTTTAGAAAAGCCAATATAAAAAAGAATAATTAAATTAGAAAGGCACAGAGAAAGCAGAGAGAACGAGAGGATACAGTAAAGAGGAAACACATATAGAATATGCATGGTTGAGTAGAAATTGAAGCCTATTTATAGGCCAAAGGAATGCTCTTCTTTTGACAAGTGTTAAGGACAAGTGTCACTAGTCATTCATGCACTTTGACACCTACCATCTTTCTCACCACCTTCTCCGAGAAACAAAGAGGCTTCTCAAATACATTTCACAATAACTTAGTGGCGGATGTTCTTAGTCAGCTATCAATGGATAGGGTTACTCATGTTGAGGATGATAAGAAGTAGTTGGTTTGTGATGTTTTCGATTGGGTGTTATGTTGGTTGATTCCATTAAAGGTGGTGCTATGGTTCATAATGGTTCAAAATCGTTTTTTGTGTCAGATGTGAAAGCAAAGAAAGGTATTGAGCCAATCTTGATTGAGCTGAAAGAAGTGTTGAGTAAGAAGTTCATTGAGACTTTCTCCCAAGGGAGAGATGGTGTGCTTCGATATAAAGTTGTTTGTGTGTTCCCAACGTCGATGATTTGAGGGATAAAATTTTATCGGGAAACCCATAGTTGTCGATGTTCCACTCACCCGGGAGCCACCAAGATGTACCATGACTTGCGGGATGTCTATTGGTGGAATGGGATGAAGAATGATATTGCGGAATTCGTGGCTAAGTGTTCTAATTGTCAACAAGTGAAAGTTGAGCAGCAAAAATCGGGAGGTTTGTCCCAAGATATTAGTATTCCTACTTGGAAGTGGGAAGATTTGAATATGGACTTTATTGTTGGTTTACCCCACATTCAGCGACAACACGACTCGATTTAGGTTATTGTAGATCGTATGATGAAGTCGACTCATTTCATTCCTGTCAAGGTTTCTTATTCGAAGGAGGACTATGCTAAGTTGTATCTAAGGAAGATGGTTAGGTTGCATGGAGTGCCCCTATCCATTATCTCCGATTGTGGTACCAATTTACTTCTCAATTTTGGAAATCTTTCCAAAAGGGCCTTGGCACTCATGTTATGCTTAGTACGATCTTTCATCCTCAAACTAATGGGAAAGCGGAGTGTACTATCCAAATTTTGCAAGATATGTTGAGGGCTTGCGTGATTGACTTCAAGGGTAATTGGGATGATCATTTTCCTTTGATTGAGTTTGCTTATAATAATAGCTATCATTCAAGTATTGATATGGCTCCATTTCAGGTTCTTTATGGTAGGAGGTGTTAATCTCTTAAAGGGTGATTTGAAGTTGGTGAAGTGGCCTCGACAGGTCTCGAGTTGGTGCATGGAGCTATGAAAAAAGTTCGGCTTATTAGAGAAAGGTTGAAAATGGCTCAAAGTCAACAAAAGTCCTATGTTGATGTTAGAAGAAGAGATTTAGAATTTGATGTTGATGATTGGGTTTAGTTAAAAATTGACCTATGAAGGGTGTCATGAGGTTTGGTAAGAAAGGGAAGTTTAGTCCCCGTTATGTGGTCCTATATCAAGTATTGAGGTGTATTGATAAAGTTGCTTATGAACAAGATTTACCTAATGACTTACCATCGGCACATCTGGTTTTCCATATCTCGATATTCACGAAATGTGTTGGTGATCTGACATCCATTGGACTATTGGGGAGTCTTGTTACAAAGGATAGCCTTTCTTATGTGGAGGTACCAGTTGAGATTTAAGACCATCAAGTTAAGAAGTTGAGAAATAATAAAGTTGCATCCGTAAAGGTCTTATTGAGGAATCAAAGGGTTGAGGGTGTCACTTGGGAGGCCAAGACCGATATGATGTCAAGTTATCCCCCATCTCTTTCCCTCCGATCCTATTTTAGCCTGAGGTATTTAGCTTCTCGTGTTTCATCCCTTTGGTTTCATGTGTCTTAGTTGTTCTCATGTTTACTCATACATGCATACTCATGAAAAACTTTCTTTTGAGATTTTGATTTAGCTTCATTGATTTCTTCATGATTATGTGCATTGAGTATGAAATGATGTTTTGAGTATGTTTAAGCTTGGAGTTGATGTTCCTTCCTGATATTGTGCATTTTCATGAAGTTGCATTCATGTTGGGCTGTTAAATCTTTTCTCCTACCCTTTTATGTTGCCTTGAGTTCCATTCGAGGATGAATGTTCCCAAGGGGGAGATATTTTAACATCTTTCTTTTTATCATTTTCCAAAAAGTTGAATTTAGGAAAAAAAAGAAAAGAAGGTTTTGGGTTGCAAGTTGTGTCTATAGGTCTCATCTACGGACCGTAGAAGCTTCTACACACTGAAGATAATAACCGTAGGAAGGGGGAAATAAATTTTCAAAATCAAGTCTAATATCCCTTTTTGCGATTCACCAAGACGGCCGGTCAACCTATGTACGAGCCGTAGATAGGTCTCATAAGTAGGTCCTACACTTAGTGATATTTTAAGTAGTAAAGTTGATTTCTACGGCTGGTGTATATAGTCCGTAGGAAGACCTACGAGTCATAGAGAGGGTCCGTCAAAAGTTGGTCAAAATATATAGTTTCTGAATCTTTCTACGGTTGACCAGTACGGTCCGTAGTAGTCCAAACTGTAGATGGCCTTTGACAGTTATTTTAAGGGACTTTTGAGTCTTTTCCCTAATTGTTTGAAATAAAAACTATCTCGTTTTGGCCTTCACCCTAAGCCCTATTATAAGGCTTTTAGGACCTAAAACTACGCACTACAACTTCATTCTCCTAATTTCCCTAAATCTAACAAAATTCATCCTCCCCAAATTCTCTCAACCTAAGGAAGAAGAAGATTAGCTAGGGTTCCACTCAAGTCTTTAATTCACCATATTTCTTGGGTTGTTGAATAGCAAGGTATGTGGGTATTAACACATGGAATCCATTTTTCAATGGGGTCCCCAAGGTTTTAAATTTATCAATTCAATTTCAATTGCCTAAGTTAGAGTTTCAATTCAATATTTGTGGTTTCATGCAATTATGATTAATTATTGTTGATTAAGTCTTCCAATGCATGATTTAATGTTAATACATGATATTTAGTTGAAATTACATTGACCCATGCCTAAATCATGTTTGTCAACTATGAACCTATGATGAACCCATGAATCTATGAGCTAAGAATTATGAAGATATGCATGCTTTTATGAAGTTATTGTAAATGATTTGGAGATATTTTGAAAGGAAAGTATCAATGCTATTGTGAAAGTATTTCTCACTTACTAGTATGATCATGATTGTGAAAGGTATTTAATTTCTCAAATATTGATTCACATTGGTGAAATGTTTTCTCATTCATGTTGAATTGTGTTTAAGAAGCTATTCTATATTTTGATCTCAAAAATGTTATTGGTATTGATCATTGTTTTTCCTATGTTATACTGATATTTGAGTTTTATCAATTTTGTTGGGATTTAGACTTAGCACTGAGAGGGCTTTGAGGTGGAGTCTCAAATAATGTAGTCTCTAGTAGAAACCTCTACTCCCAAACTATGTGCCCCCGAATGATTGTCTAAAGTGACATAGCCAGTGGATCCACTTTAGCAAATGATGATATATACAAATTCTACCTTGGCAAGTAAACTTCCCTTCTTTCTGTATGAGAGATATACCGAATTCCATGATATAGCTCTCAGAGTGGCATTGTCGGGTTAAGCTAATATCCCACAAAATTACTATGTTTCTTCAAAGCTTTTCTCATGTCTCTTATTTCAATGTTTTAACCATATTTCATGTTTTACATGTCATTTCTTCTTTCAGTTTTCAAATGTTCAAAGAATGATCATACCTACAGGTTTTAAGTAATTCATGCTATCATGTCTATGTTTATGCATATTACCCCATACTTAGTACATTCCATGAACTAATGAATACTTTTACCTACATTGTTTCAGTAATGTAGGGTGACGCTCCTACCTCCCATACTTGTGGCTAGTTGATTTCGTTGACCTTGAATATTGGTGAGTCCTCATGTTCCGAGGATTGAGATATTGCTTCATGCCATTTCCGTTTTCATAATTTGTATGTGATGTGTGGATTACATCCCAATCAATTTCCTTACGATGTAATAGATGGCTTATTGAGACTTATGTTAGACTTCCGCTTTGTCAAACTCTTTAGAATTATGAAATGCTTTCATTTGAACTCTTGACTTCTATTATCTTGTATGATGTATTCTAAGTGGCCTATACATCATGTTACACCTAGGGTGTACTTTGGGTCGTGACATCTATAGTATGACCCGCTGCAAATGCATGTCTATTTATGATACCCAGAGATAGATTATAGTACAAAGTCTAATTTTTTTCTTTGATATATTATTCCTATTTTAAGTCCTATTGTTGATATAGTTGTCTGCATAAAGATATAAACATTACTTATCCTAGTTTCAAAATACAAACAAATGAAGTCTAAGTCTAATAGCATCTTATTTGTTGTATTCGTTTCCTAGCAGAAGTGCACAAAAAGGGCAGGGAAAAATTGAATATGTACAGATTATAGTAATTTGAGCAGAGTATTTATTAGCATGATCTAGGGAGCAAATTCCTTTAATTGAAACCCAATTTGAAGAGCGCAAAATTGAAATTTACAAAGTTAAGACAACCTGAGTCCTACTCACACATAATTCCAAAGTGAATTTTGTTTTGTAATGTTGGTGATGTAGTCGGTGGGTTTGAAAGACTCATTGACAGATGTGCTCCACCTTTGCTTCATGCGTTACATTTTTCATAACCCTTTTTCTCTCTCTCTCTTACTTGTCCTTTGTACTACATCACCTTTTAGGTCTTTTTGTACTTCTGTTTTCTTCTAGTTTTAGATAGTTAAAAGCTTGATTTACTATACTCTTCTTGTTCTTTGTGTACTCTTCTTGTTAAAAGCTTGGTTTACTGTACTCTTCTTGTTCTTTGTGTGCTATGAGAAAAGGGAATGGATGCACTGGCTTGTGCTTCTGTGTCTGAGGAGGAGCGCAACAAAAGACTTTTTGAAGATAGTAATGAGCTGCTTCAGATGCCCCCTTCTTCTAAAGAGGAGCTTCTGGAGAAACTTGATGTGAGAGCCTTTTCTTTTTTCTTTCCATCTGTTTATCTGCTTCAACCTATGAAATAAAAAGTGCATAGCGAACAAGGGGCCTCAATTTGTCTATGAGATTCTGAAACATTTTTTTGCTTTTTCCCCATTGCGATTAAAGCATTAATGCAAATATGGTGTTGCTTCAACACTGTTATTTGTAACTTGTTTAATTTCCTTATAACTAACTTCCTAAACTAGTTTGAAATTTATTTCCGTTATTTGGTTACCGTTCTATAGAAAGGTTTAGTTATTTAATCGATTTACTACATGAATTTTCAACTTATCAGTGGGGGAGGGGTGATTCCTACCTTGTAAAAATGATCCTCTTTTGTGTATGTAGTGTAGATTAATCATGATTTTCATGAGATTCTAATAAGCACCCCTATTGAGTAAATATATTTGGTTTATGCCTCTTATAAGAAATGATCTTTAACTAGGGGTGATTATCTGAATCTCACCAGATGCAAATCATGATCGATCAACACCATATACACAGAAAAGGATCATTTTCTACAAGGTAGGAATCAACCTCCCCCGCCACTGATAAATTGAAAATTCAGGTAGTAAATCAATTAAACAACAAAACCTTTCCATAGAACGGTAACCAAATAATAATAATAAATTTCAAACCAGTTTATGAAGTCAGTTATAAAGAATATAAACAAGTTGCAAATAACAGCGTTGAAGCAATGCACATTTGCATAGAAGCTTTAATCGCAGTGGGAGAAAAAAAACAAAAAAAATGTTTCAGAATCTCATAGACAAATTGAGGCCCCTTGATCGATATATACTTTTTATTTCATAGGTCTAAGCAAATAAACATATGGAAAGATAAAAGAAAAGGTCCGCACATCAAGTTTCTCCAAAAGCTCCTCTTTAGAATAAGGGGGCATCTGAAGCAACTCATTACCATCTTCAAAACGTCTTTTGTTGCACTCTTCCTCCTGAGACACAGAAGCACGAGCTAGGGCATCCATTTCCTTTTCTCACAGCACAGAAAAAACAAGAAGAGCACTGCAAACCCAACTTTTAAGTCTCTAAAACAAAGAACAAAATGGAAGTACAAAAAGACCTAAAAGGTGATGTAGTAGAAAGGACAAGTAAGAGAGAGAGAAAGAAAAGAGGGATTATAAGGCGAATGTAATGCATGTACCAAAGGCAGAACACATCTGTCAATGAGTCTTTCAAAACCCACTGACTACATCACCAATGTTACAAAACAAAATTTACTTTGTAATTGTGTATGAGTAGGACTGAGATTGTCTTAACTTTGTAAATTTCAGGTTTGCCCTCTTAAAATTGGATTTCAATTAAAGGAATTTGCTCTAAGGGCATGCTAATAAATACTTTGCTTACATTACTGTCATTTGTACACATTCAATTCTTCCCTACCCTTTTTGGGCACTTCTGCTAGAAAATGAATACAACCAATAAGATATTCTAAGTCTTAGACTTCATTCGTTTTATTTTGAAATTAGGATAAGTGATGTTTATGGCTTTATGCTAGCAACTATATCAACATTAGGACTTATAATAGGAATAGTATATCAAAGAAGAAAATTAGACTTTGTACTATAATCAATCTCTGGGTATCAGAAATAGACATGCATTTGCAACAGGTCTTACTACAGATTATATAGTGGAATGCATTGTTAGTCCATGTCATCGAAACTATTATAGACTATGGAAATAAACTTTGAGTATGTGAATAAAATATTTATTTCTAAAAACAGAACAGGAAGGGAAAACCTGAGTAAATCAAATATGTTGCCACCTAGAACCTAGGGGGTGTAATACCTTGGATTTTGGAAAAGGAAGAAAATGACTTTTTGGACTGTAGTTTGGTTCTACGGTTACCATCTACGGACTGTAGAAGCTTCTACGGGTTGTAGATGGTAATCATAGGAAGTTGGAAAAATAAATTTCTAAAATCAAGTCCTAATATCCCTTTTTACGATTCACTAGAATGGCCCGTCATTCATGTATGAGTCATAGATAGGTCTCGTAGGTAGATCCCAGAATTAGTGAAATTTTAAGGCCAAAGTTATATGGTTGGTGTCTACGGTTCGTAAATGGCTCTATGATCCATAGACAGTGTCCGTCAAAATTTGGTCAAAATTAGGGTCTCTGATCATTTCCACAGTTGAACATGACAGTCCGTGGAAAGACCAAACCGTAGAGAGGGTCAATAGTTATTCTTTTAGAGGCTTTTAATTCTTTTCCCTAATTGGTTAATGTATAAGTTGGGTCATTTTGGTCACAATCTTAAGCAATATAAATACCCCGTAAGTCCTAAAACTACCCCTTTTCAATCATTCACCTAAACTCCCAATTCCCTCCCCTAATTCTCTTAAGACTAAGGAAAAAGAGGAAGAACTAAGGTTCATCCAAGTCTCCAATCCTCCGTTCTTTGTGGCCTTTCAGAATCAAGGTATGTTAGTATGCACCTATGATTCCTTTCCTCCATAAGGTTCTAAAATCTCCAATTTTACAAGATGAGATTCTCAATTCAAAGTTAGAGTTTTATTCAATCTTCATGAGTTTTTTTCAATTATGATCCAATTGATTGTTTTCTATCTTTTTAGGCATGAATTGAAGTAATTATACGTTTTAGAGTTGAATTCACATGAACCCATGCATGATCCATGAATTTTAGATTATGAACACATGATTAAGCTAATGGACTATGAAAGATAAATTTATAAAGTTATGCATGTTCTTCCTATGGAATTGATATAATTAATTAAGTTTACTTTGAGAGTAAAGCATCGATGTTGTTGTTGTTGTTGGGAAAGGTCATTCTCACATATAGGATTCATAAGTTGAAAGGTTGTTTCACCTAAGCTGAATCAAGATTAAGGAGCTATTCTAAATGGATATAAGATGAATATGATTAATGACTATTCCATGGGATATATACTTAGCACTGAGAGAATATTGAGATGGAAGTTCTTCCGTTAGTAGAGGATGAGCTCTAGTTGCAATAACCTTATTTTATAACTATGTGTCAACATAGGATTGTCTTAGATATACATTAGCTAGTGGATCCACCTTAACTCAAGTTTTTGGTTCTTACCTTTGCAATTAAGGACATCTCTTTTCGGTGTGGGATAGACACCGGATTCCATATGGTAGCTCACATGGTCTATGTCGATTATATGGTAAACTTCCCACAAAAATGAATTAAGTTTACTTTCTAAAGTATCTCTCAAGTGTTTTAAAAATGTTTAGCTTCCATTGACCATGGTTATGACTTATGTTTTCTAACATTTTATCTTATGATTTAGCTTGGTCATCACATATCATGTAAAGTCCTTTTTAGCATGATTACATAACTATTATGCATTGCTATCATACTTAGTACATTTCATATATTAATGCATACTTGTGCCTACATTATTTCACTAATGTAAAGTCCAACGCTTCTACCTCCCATACTCGTGGCTAGTTGATCCTTTTGGGCTTTTCAATATTGGTGAGCCCTCATGTTCCGAAGACCGAGACTCTTTTATTGCTTTCTGTATTTCAGTTTCAGACTTTGTATGTGATGTATAGGTTGCATCCCAATCACTTTCCTTATAATGTATTAGATGGCTATTAAGACTGATGATAGACTTTCGCTTTTGTCAAACTCTTTTGATTTACGTAATGCTATATCTTGAAATCTTTATTTCCATTATCTGGTATAATGTATGCTAAGTGTCTTGTGTAGGGCCTTTTGGGGTTCTATACGTTATGTTATGCCTAGGGTCTACTTTGGGTCGTGACAGGGGATCCCATGTATTAAATGATCTTAAAGGGTTAAGGAACAAATCCTCGGCTCCTGTTCAGAGACGAACTTAGTTGGCCAGTTCAACCAAAACCACTTATTTGAGTTTGGAATATGTATAAATCAATAAAATTAAGTATTTTTAAAGTAGACACGCACATATAATAAACTTACTGATAAAGATGTCAAAGGGAACCCAACTAATGTCATTTCTCACAGTACATCGACAAATGAGTAATGGATCTGTAATTAAAGCAATGTCAAATATCCAGATGTACATGCTTAAATATACAAATGAGAAAATAACCATTAGTAACATAGGGTGCCCGTCTTTGCTTATGTATGAACCTAATAAGGTACTTGTTCAGAAAAAGAGAAATGTTTATTGCCCTTCTCAGTTGACTGTACCCGTCGAAGGCACAATAGTCCTGCCAAGAACTAATACTAGTACAAGCAGAGCTAGAATAGAGTGATTTTCATAGGTTATGTCTCACACCAAAGTTCTCTTCCCATCCTGAAGCCTGCCAGGTTTTTGTTCAACAACATAAAAGCTTGCTCACACTAGAAACTGCACAAGTGAAGCCCCATAAACCTCAACAAGGTCATCATACATGACATTGCTGAAATTATTAATGAACATAGCTTGAGCTTTCTTATATGTATTTCATTCTTTCTGAAGCATTATAGGTGCAACATAATTGCATGTTAGCAAAACCCTAAGAAATCACACCAAGTTTAGTTCATTCAGATTCTTGTACAACTTTAGCATTCCTAGTAGTTAAAAGCATACAACTTTCAAACAAAACTATGAGGTGCATCATCTTGTGAATCCAATGAAATTAACCTGACGATTTTGAATCTTTCGCTTTATCATCATATATCCAGGATTCTGCATTTGAGATCTACTCTCTATTAGTATAAAGCTTAGAGACATTGGCTTTAAGGTCATTCTGTTGTAGTCACTCAACAATTTTACCTAGTGTAGACATAGCATCCCAGTATCTGGTCTAGAGAATCCCTAACATATTATCCCACCTACAGATACGAGACACATTCAAAAAATTTAAAAAGGTTGGGGATGAATTATGTGAACTACAACTCAAATGGACAGATTTGGGTGTTTGTGAAAGATCCAGTGCAGGTGGGAGTAGTATCTGATACTAACCAGCAACTTACTTTACATATTATATTACATGATGGTTAATAGTTAATGACTACTATTGTATATGCCAAATGCTCTGTTGAAGAAAGGTTAGAATTATGGAATGACTTGTATAGCATTAGCAATAATCATATTATGCCTTGGCTGGTGGGGGTGGGGGATTTTTAATGCAATACTGGGAGAGGAAGAAAAAATAGGGTGTGTTCCTATGTACCCTTGAGAATATGAAGATTTTGCACTATGTATTAACTCATGTGAACTAGTAGATATACACTTCACTGGAAGCCCATTCACTTGGTGGAATGGGAGAGCTGATGAAGAGTGCATTTTCAAGAGATTAGACAGGGTGGTCACTAATCAAGCTTTGTAAGATTTGGTTGGCAACATGGAGATTCAGCACCTAGCAAGGACTGACTTTGGTCATGCCCCTTTACTAGTGACTTGTGGAGGAACTGTTCATACCTATCCAAAACCTTTCAGGTTTTTGAAATTCTGGACAGAAAAAGCTGAGTTTAAATAAGTAGTGAAGGAGATCTGGAAGGAGGAATATTCTGAGGTTGTTTTCATTCAATGGAAGTTGAAGCAAAAGAGGAACAAATTGGCACTTTCAAAGTGGAGCAGGGAAGTTTTGGAGATATTTTCAAGCAAAGGAGTTCTGGAGGCAAAAGGCTAGCATTTAATGGTATACTGAAGAGTTCAAGAATACTAAATTCTTTCACTGTTTAGTGAAGGGAAGGAGGAAGAGATTAACCTTAAAGAGAATGCTGAAATCTGATGGGCTCTCGACAGAAGGAGAACATGAAATTGCTACTAGGGCAATAAACTTTTTCCAAAACCAGTTCACAGAAGAGGGGGCCACTAATAATTTATCTCTATTACAACATATTTATACTTAGGTGTCAGATGAAGATAATATCATATTAAATGTCATTCCTAGGGAAGAAGAGATCAAAAGAGTAGTTTTTCAATTTAATGGGGATAGTGTTTGTGGACCTGATGGCTTCACTGGGCATTTCTACTAAGGGTATTGGGATATTGTTGGGACCGCCATTGTAAATATTGTTCAGGACTTTTTTCAGGGTAACTCATTACCTAAATCAATTACTCACACTATTTTGGTCTTATTGCCTTAAAAGGATCACTTCCAAACCTTTTCTAACTTAAGGCCAATTAGTCTACGTAATTTCATTAATAAGGTGATCTCCAGAACACTGCATGACAGGATAGAAGGTATATTTGCTAGGTTGATTTATCAAAATTAGTATGGGTTTGTGAAAGGGAGAAATATCTCGAAAAATGTGTTGACGTCACAAGAAACAATTTATGATATTGGTAAAAGAGGGAGCCAGCTAATGCAGTCATTAACTTGGATATGGCTAAGGCATATAATAGGGTGAATTGGAGTTTTTTGGTGGAGGTGCTGTCAAAGATGAGTTTCAATAATGTTGTGGTGGATATGATTTGGAGACTAATTGCCAACAACGGGTACTTCATCCTCATCAATGGAAAGGCCCAAGGTTTCTTTCATTCTAAAAGAGGGGTGAAGCAGGGAGACCTTTTATCTCCTGCATTATTTATTATTGCTGCTGAAGTACTCACCTTGGCTCTAAACCAGTTGTTCTTTAAAGAGGATTATGTTAACTATGGGTTGCCTAAGTGGAGTGATAAGTTGAATCACCTTGCTTATGTAGATGATACTATTATTTTTATAACAATCGAAAGGAAGTCATTATTGCAAATAATGAAAGTACTGAAGGAATATGAAGAGCAATCAAGCTAGAAGATTAACAAAGATAAAAGTTTGTTTATATATGTTTTAAAAAGTAGTTCATACTCATGTGATCTGGTTGAGGATGTTACGAGTTTAAAAAGAGGATGCTTCCATTTGATGTATCTAGGATGCCCTATTGATGAGGGAAAAACTCATTTTACTGAGTTAATGAGGAAAAATACGGAATAAATTGTTGATGTGGAAGCGTAAGCTACTCTCTTTTGGTGGCAAGGAAATGTTGATAAACAATGTACTACAAAGTATCCCCATTTACTTGCTACCAATACTCACACCTCCTAAGTGTGTGATTAAAGATATTCATAGGTGTTTTGAAAAGTTACCTTGGAATTCCAAAGATGTTGGCAAAGCAAAACATTGGGTGGCTTGGGATGATATATGTTTACCCAAAGGTGAAGGAGGTCCTGATTTTAGATCACTATGGGATATGTCCAAAGCTTTATTTGCAAAACTATGGTGGAATTTCAGGACAAAGAATTCTCTATGGTCCAATTTCATGTGGAAAAAATATTGTAAAAGGAAAAGACCTCAAGTTGTCGAATGGAGGGGAGGCTCACAAGTTTGGAAGATGATGTTAATGGCTAGGAACTGGTTAGATCAGGAAATTTAGTGGGAACCTAGAGGGGGTCATGCTAGCTTATGGTATGATAATTGGACATAACTAGGTGCTTTACACTATATTTTACCTATAAGTCATGTCCCTAACATCAACATGGAAGAGGTTAGTCACATCAGAAGTGAGGGAAGGTGGAATGTAGATATGATGACTGATATATTCAATGAGGAAGTCTCTTCTCACATTGAGTCTATGATGAGAGATTATCAAATGTCAGAAGAGAAAGATTAGCCTTAGTGGATTCCTAATAGTAAGGGGAGGTTCACTGTTGGAAGTGCATGGGACATTATCAGAAGTAGGAAGGAACCTTTTAGAGGCATACTGCTCATTTGGGAAAAGTGAATTCCCTTGAAGATGACTTTCTTATTATGGAGAATATGACTTAAGATAATACCTATAGGAGAAGTATTAATAAGATATAGGATTACAGACTATGTGGAATGTTGTTGATGTGCTACTGAGACTCAAGAATCATTCAATCACTTATTTATAACCTAACCTCATTCTAATTATCTATGGAAGACACATTTGTTGGGGCTGCTGGAATACATGGCCCTTTTATTCAGCTCAGGTAAACTATTTATAAGTGGTGGGAAGAAGATACTGGAGAAAAACTGATACCACTATACATGGCAATTCTAGTATTCATCATTTGGAAAATATGGAAAAAGAGGAATGTGATTAAACATGGAGGAAGAATGACCAAAATCAATGGAGGTAGAGATTAACCGAAATATATTTATGATGGCCAAAAATAGATATCCTTGTTTAGAAGGAATGCCTCATAATTGGCTAGCAATAGTACAATTCCTGGAAAATTACACTCCAGTGATCATCAGCAAAACAGTAAGATGGATGCAACCAAGGATGGGACGCTACAAGTGTAATACTGATGAGTCTAGCAAGGTCAATGCTGAAATCAGTTCCAAGGCTTATTGTATCAGAATTGCACAGGGTGAATTTGTATATGCTAAGGCTAAAAGCTTTACTTTATGCTCTGCTGTGGAGGCTGAAGTAAAAGTATTTAAGTGCGGATTAATGCATTGTCTGAGGCACAACTATACACCTTTGGTTATGGAAATCGATTCCATACTAATACCGATGAAGTGTGGGAAGTTTCTTGGAATATATCAGTTGATATTGCGGGTATGAAATCAACACGACTAAATAGAGAAGTTTCAATAGTCTATACATTCAGAGAAGGAAATCAGCTAGCAAATTTTTTCATTAACTTGATTGCTAATTTTGCAGGTATAAAGTCTGTAAAATAAAATCAAATACAGGAGTTGCCAACACAAGCTAGAATAATACTACAAATGGACAAAAATGGGGTGCCAAGCATCAGAATTAAGGAAGGCCAAAACAACAACCATCAGTCTGGAATGACAATTTGACACATCAGGATCAAAATAATTGATATAACTAAAGGCATGAAAACAAATAACAGTAGGGATTCTTAAACCTATTGTAAAATTTTTGGAGCAAAGAAACAAAACCTTGTATGAAGTTTGTAAGGATCTTCCTTGGTTTGAGGCAGTGGTATCTGCTACTTGAAGCTCAGCCTGCACAAATTAGGACAATGTTCTATATAAACTTTAGTAAAAAGTCGATCTAAGTGTACAATTTGTAAGATTGGTCTTATCTCAAGGAGCAATGGTCGAAGAAGTTGGTGGAGCTGAAGAAGTCTTCATTGATGTTGAGTCCATGGAGTTCGTGAGAGTTTTGAATACTTCTGAGGATTTCTCTCAAGCCCGGCAACGTTACAACACCACATCGACTCGATGACGATCAGCCGGAGCTGTGAAAGCTGCCTCAGGCCAGTCGAGGAGCTCGAATCGATCTGCGATTTAGGGTTACGGTATCTTCATCTCTAGAGATTGAAAGATGCATAGTCTAGTTTACTTTTTTGTTTTCTGTTCGTTTCATTTTGTTCTTTTTTTGGCTTAGGTCTATTGAACCTAAGTGGATGATACCTTCTTGTTTTATTAATAAAAGGGTTGACACCCATATTTTAACCCAAAGAAAAGCACGAGGGCATAAATCATCGAAAATCAAATTACTAAATTAGATTAGGGTTAATTGTATTGAAGTTTGATTTACTTTCAAGCATATGCTTGAATTGTTTATTGTACAGAAAAGGGTCAAAATCGCCCCTGAACTATGCGAAATAGACTACTTATACTCTCTATTACATTTTGGGATCAAAAATACCCCCGCAGTTATCCTAGGAGACCACAAATACCCTCAAGAGTTAACACCCCAATTTTTTAGTGGCGTGGAAAGCCACATGGGACTAATCCCTCCACCTAAGCATTGCCAACTAAGATTCACTACAAAAGAACTTGACTTTTCAAAATCCCAAAATATTGCCACTAAAGGTTATGAGTGATTTTTAGTGGCGATTAAGGCTCCAACAACCATCTGCTAGTAAAACCTATTTTTTCAACAACAAAATATGATAATTAATTTTCGATTGCGACCTAATTTTCTAAAATAAATAACTTGCAATATCCATATTAAAAACATCCAATATTATTACGAAAAATAATCAAAATTACTTCTCGATTCAAATCTCCTACTATATATATATAATGCATCATTGTACATTTTATACATTTACATATGACATAAAAATAAAACATATAGTGTCTTCAAACTCCTACTTAATCGATATCATATTTGGTTTTTTAAAAACAATGAAGAAAAAAACACAAAATTAGAATTTAATGTTAAAAACTTTTAGTGACGATTTTCTGGGCTTTTGTGGCGACTGTTGTTGCCGCTAAAGGTCTAGTTCTTTTGTAGTGAATCCTAGGTGGCAACGCTTAGGTGGAAGGATTAGTCCCACGTGGCTTGCCACGTCAACAAAAATTTGGGGTGTTAACTCTTGAGGGTATTTGTGGTCTCTTAGGATAACAGCAGGGGCATTTTTTATCCCAAAATGTAACGAAGGGTATAAATAATCTATTTCATATAGTTCGGGGGCAATTTTGACCCTTTTCCGTTTATTATATATACATGGCTTACGTTAATAAGTGCTTTAATGTATTAATTGATATATGAGGTCAAATTCAAAATGTCAGAGCTTGAGTCTGGAGATCTAATAACTACATATGATTTCTTTAAAAGTTAACATGTTAAATATTGGAAAAATTATGAATACATTTTTTCAATATATTTTATTTCTTCAATATGAAATGACACAATTTTCGTACTAGAATTTATTAAATTAAATTCTTTGATCGATTTATGCGGACCAAACTTTGAGAATTCAATATTTAATATGTAATACCCAAAAAAAATTCTAAGCTAAGACCCGAACCCTTCCTTATTTGCATGTCAAAATCATATCGGGTGATTCTTAAATTGCTCATATGTGTAAAGGTCATTTCTTTGGTGTTCGAATGAATTTGGATATGACTTAAGGTCACAAGACCCCCTAGCACAAAGTTGTGTTGGAAGCTTCATTATTGATTAAGTTTTGATATAAGATTCTTGTCACGCCCCGAGCCTACACCCTGGGCGGGACCGGCACCCGGAGATCATTGTTGGGCCCAAGCGAACCATTTGCCTGACTTTCTTAACTCAGCGGAACCCTAACTCAATAGAATAACTCAATGCGATGAACGGTCATAAAACAAACCAACTAATAAAATCTGGCCAAAAAGGCAACTCGAGTCACAAGATAGAATACTATATATATACATAGATGAGAGACTCAACACTAACTAACTGACTGTCTATGAAGCCTCTATAATACCAATACTGAGATGGATGTTGGGACAGACCCCGCAACATCTTAATAAAACAAAATTAAGAGACAAAATAATCGGGTCCTCCGAAAAGCAAGGAGGCTCACTGTTGACTCTGGAGTGCTCAACTGGATCAATGGCGTGATGGATGTTGATCTTGGGTACCTGCGTCTGCATCATAATAAGATGCAGGCCAACTGGCATCAGTACATGGAATGTACAAGTATGCGAGCTGGAAAGCTAAACCACAACTTAAGCTTAAAAAGAGTGCAAGAGAACACTTACCTTGGCTCTTTTCGACTCATGAATAACTGAACTCAATATATAAAGCAATAAGACACATCCAATATATAAAGCTTGTAAAACAGTGTAAACAACTTAGCTCGTTAATGATAAAACAATAACAAACTCAACTTTACTTATATAAAAGTAATAAAACTTTAGTGGGAGATTTTTTAACCGACAACCACCACTATGAGCCCTAGTGGTGATACAACGTTTTACCTCAAGTTGCCCAAGGACCATCCTATACCTTGCCGTGATATAGGACCTTACTTTAACTTAGTGGATCCACTAGCTTAATCTTACGTGATCATCTAAAAAGAATGACCCGTCAAGTCCCATGTTGGCTCATGGTTCTTATGGAGAGTTGAGTTAATATGAACTCGTGTCCCCAACTCGGTGCTCAATACTACTCCCAAAAATACTTTGGCTCATAAGTGTCTTTAAACATATCTTTCTTTAGTTGAGGTAATTACTCAAAACTTAGCCCAAAGGCTCTTTTGGAAAACATGTTTCCCCTCTTACTCAAATGTAAAAACATTTATAAACTTCTTTGGGAATACTTAGTTCCCTAATAGCTATTGAGATATAATCTCAACTTTAAACTCTTGACTTAACTTGAAACTCGATACTTTTTACTTGACTTGAAACTTGAACCTTAAAACGAAGTTAAAACGTTCAATAAAGACTCTTGAACAACTTTGAAAACTTGCTTTGACTTACTTCTTAACTGCTAGACTTGACTTCTAACTTCACTTGACTTTGATCCGAACTCGCCTTGAATTGGATTATGGATTCAAGGTATATGATCACACGTTTATGGATGAGTTCTTGACGTTTAGACATACCTTGGAGTGTTGGAAACAACTATGAAACATAGGTACAATACCAAGGAACATGCATGAAAAAGGGGGGAATGAATGGGAAAGGTTGGCGTCCTTGGCGCTCTGAGAGGCGCGGGGCGCCAGACCACAAAGCTCAGAAGGGGCCTTCTTGCGCTCTGCTAGGCGCGCTGCCCTAAGGGCTGGACTTCAGAGTCCCTTTTGGGGTGCGCTAGCAGGCGCGACGCGCCACCCCTTTTCCTCAAAAACTCGACTTTTCTTTCTCTTTTGTCCAACTCTAAACCACCCTAACTTCAAGGGTTTCAACTTCAAACACTAAGAATCATAAAATCCCTCAACATACAAGAGATTTATCTCAAAAACACAACCAACAACTTCAACAACACAAGCAATCTTTTTCTCGGAAATAAAACGAGTTTGGCGTGTGGGGAAAAGAGCCAACCCAACAATATGAACTCACATACCTAGTAGGGATCACTCCCGACGATATCCACGACGATCTTTGACGAAACCTTGCTTGATCTTCTCTTTCTCCTCTTTTTCTCCTCTTCACTCACAAACCCTCACTCTCACTCTTTTAAAAAGGGAAGAACTGATCAAAAATCAGTCTAACACACTAATATAACCAAAAGAATTGGTTAGGGAAAAGACCAAAATACCCTTAAAATTTCCGAACTAATTTCCCTGCCAACTGCCCAACTTCCAAAGGGCATAACTCACTCATACGAACTCGGAATCGAGCAAACTCGGTGGCGTTGGAAAGATTATTCCACGAGCTTCGCAAACATAACTGGAACTACACCTAACTCATCCTGATATAGGAGTTATGACTGTTCAAAGTTGGCCAAAAACTCATTTTTTTCCCATACTTAACAAATTTCCAGATTTTTGAATTCTTTCCAAGAATGACTATTTCCACTTCTAAGTCTCTTCATAGATATTTCAAATTGCCGGATGTTACAATTCTACTTAGGTCAATTTCAAATGATCATATCTCCCAGAACATAATAAAGTAGGTGGCCCATGACCTTTCAAACTGAAGGTATTTGAGGCCTCTTTCCAACGCCACCAAGTTTGCCTTATTTCGAGTTTGGAGTAAAAAGTTATGGTCATTTTACCAGAAACTGTCATATCAAAGTTTTCTGAGCTTGTGAACGACGGATCCAACCTACGAGCCCCTGGTTGAACGATGACTCGTACTATCAAGTCATCAGAAAAGTAATAGGAGTCAAATTTTAGGACCCAATTCCTATGGATCCATTCTACGGGCCGTAAGAACTACTACGGGCCCTCGTTCCGTAAATGGACTTTTGAGTCTTCAAAATTCAATATAAATTCCACCTATGGGATTTACGGCCGTAGAACAAACCACGAATCGTAGATGGATCCACAGAAGGTTTTTTGTCAATTTTAAGAAGAGTAGTTTAGTCTTTTCCCATCCTTTCTAAGCCTAAACTCCGACCCTTATTCACTAGTTAAGGGTCTTAACATTGTTAAAACATTCTTTTATGTAATTTAACATTTCAAAGACTTAGAGCAAAGATTAAAGAGAAGAAAAGCTAGGGTTTTCAAGTGCTTTTCAAATTTCATCGATTTCAGCAAGAACTTTGCTCTTTTCAAGTATGTAAGGTTATATTAGTGTAGGACTTGTTCATCCTCATGACCTACATCCACCGTCAAATCAGTAAAAGAGTAATCTAGGATTCCATCCCTAGATTTGAGTATTCTTGAGATGAGTTGTTTTTGAGTTCTTGAGTTCCTGATTCTTTTTAATATTCTATTCCTTATTATTGAATTATTGCATGTTATGCATTAATATTCTTGAACTGATTTGCTCATGTCTATATTTCAGCATGAACCCTATGAATTGAGTACTCTTGAGATGAGTAGTATCATTCAGTTATTAAGTTCTTGAATTCTAAGTATTGAGTTTTTTATATTGTTATTGAGATCCTTGAATCGATTCGTTCATATCCATATTTCAGCATGAACCCTATTTTGAGTTATAAATTTTGAGAATCTTTTAAAACAACATTTGTGTTTTAAACTTAGTTTTTGAGGAAGTAAAGAGGAGGTTGAGAAAGAGTATAAGGGAACTAAGTATTTCCCAAATGTTTCATTTTTTTATGAAGAAAGAGAGCACATTATATAGAGAAAGGAGAAACTTTGATTTATGAACGAGTTTGTGAGTTCAGAGATATTTCAGAGCAATTACCTCTTTTAAGAGGATAGTTTGAGCAATTATCTCAAACCAGAGAAAGAGTATGTTTTACACATTTGAGCATGAGTATATATTATTGTGAATAGTATTGAGCACCTTATGGGGATGAGTTAGACGACTCAAAATTCTCATAAATCATGTATGCCAACATGGGTAAAGGATCATACTTTTTAGATGAATCTTTATTGCTTAGTGGATCCATTAGCTCAAAGTGATGGTTATTGGTTAGAGAATCTCCCAAATAAGAGTAAAGAGTATTTTATTGTATTTTTATATACATCCTTGAGTTAAAATCTTTCATTTATGAAACTTTAAATATTGTCATATCTTGTTATTTCTTTTTATTGAGTTGAGTTAAGGTAAGTATTCTTCCAGCCTTATCAGTTCAGTTAATTACCCGTTCAGCTATATTACATACTCGTACATTCAATATATTGATGTCGTTCGACCTGCATCTTTTTATGATGCAGATACATGTGTTCAGGATCATCAATAGGCGCTTTGTCGAGATCACTTTGGACTTCAGATAGTCTAGGTAAGCCTCCTTGCATTCCAGAGGACTTCACACTTATTTTCTAGTCAGTGGTCTTCAGATGTCGTGGGTCTTGTCCTGACACCCATCTTGAATAATAGAAGCTTCATAGATAGAGAGATTTGAGGATTCTCTCAGTATTTACTTTTCCTTGAGATGTTTTGCAAACTATCATATCTATATTATTGAGTATATATTTTACAAACAGTTTGAGTTAAGTACTTGTTTTGAGTTTGAATGTTCTAAATTCTATTTCTAAGCCTATTATGGCTTGAGTAAGTCTTCCGCTAAGTAGCCAATCATGCCAAAGGTTCACTTGGGGACTAGAAATGATTCTCGAGTGTCGGCCATGTCCAGGGTATAGGCTCGAGGTGTGACATAATATCTATTCTCAATTAGTGACTATCAAACTTTTAAAATACCAAAGTGATGAATACCGAATACTCACCCCTAATAACTACCATCAATTTTGGGTTGAAGTTTTGACTCATTTAATAAAATATGTTTATTGTCTTTTACGTGATAGGCGTTTAGCTATAAAAATTGGGATTTAGAGTTCAAAGTGAGATTTTGATTGAAACTAACGTTTTAATGTTAAACATTTTTCAGTAGGAAACAAAATTAGGAATAAACACGCTATTAATCTACGTGGATAAATTCTTTGTTGTGTTTTGAATTCCTTGTGCATTATTTAAAAAAAAAACATATTAGTCCAAAGATTAAAGTTGAAAAACTAATCAAACTCACATTGTATATCACCAAAATTAAAACACACTTGCAACGAATGCCTATAAAAGTAAAAAATGCGCAAAGTTTTTGAAATTTAGTAATAAAAATATACTTATTAATCAGAAAATGTAAGCAATTACTGCTATTTTGTGAACAGTAAATTGAACCTATTAAATATTTTTAATTTGGCATTGAACTCATAAGATCTTTAAATTTATGAATAATATCTATTATTTCTTACTATTTTCATTAGTTTTTACATGTGAATTTATGTTTGGGAAAATTGTATTTAATAGCAAACTATATATTAATTCAAATTAAATGTTATAACCACAGTTTGATTTAATTGTAACCAGTAGCAAACTGTTGTCATTCGCCTCTCTCTGAAATTCTCGATCACCACTCTCCCTCTCTCGCTCGTCAGTCTCTCCCTCGCATATCTCACTTTATACAAACACAAATGTATAAATTGTGTTTCTGTTTGTATAAAGCGAGAGAAAATTGTATATACACATGCAAATACATATATCTTCGTCTTATACACTTATAATTATACAATACAAATCTTTCCATGCCCAGTTCTTTTTTGCCTTTCTCTCTTTCTCGCTTTATACAAACACTGATTATACAAAATACAATGTATAATTTGTGTTTGTATAAAGCGAGAGAAAGAGAGTGATTTGATATACAAAGTTTTATTTCGATTCAATTGTATACAAATTCAAATTTTATGCATATATACANTACAATACAAATCTTTCCCTGCCCAGTTCTTTTTTGCCTTTAATTTCTCTCTTTCTCGCTTTATACAAACACCGATTATACAAAATACAATGTATAATTTGTGTTTGTATAAAGCGAGAGAAAGAGAGTGATTTGATATACAAAGTTTTATTTCGATTCAATTGTATACAAATTCAAATTTTATGCAGATATACAAACGCATAAAATTGAATTGAGAGGCTGCCAACGATTTATACAAACGAGAGGCTGCCAGCGATTTATACGAATGAGATGGTGCCAGCAATTTTATACAAATCTGATGCCCCAAGCGATTTATACAATCTAATGCTCCATAGCAAACATTATGTTTGCTATGGAGCACAATTATGCAAACTATAGCTATAGCATACAAATATGATTTTTATGCTTGTTAAATGTGAAAGTTGATCGTTTTATGTTTTGCGTAGAAAATAATGAATTTAGATAAATTGAGGTTCGGAGTACTACATCCGCCTCCATAATTGTTGCCTTTCAAGTCAATGGAAAGACGATAAATGATCAATATTTGAAGTTTAATGTTTTTCTTTTGAAGTAACAAAGTTGATATATAATAATAATTGTATTTACAATTAAATTTTTAGTGATTTTTTCAATACATATGCAAAGTTTGAAAATAAAAAACTTAAGTCATCTATCGCCCCTTAAAGTTGTCCGCATAATTCACTTAAACACCTGAACCTAGACTTGTACCTATTGAACACCTATTTCCCTTTGAATTTGAATCATTTGAACATATTTTCAACAATAAGCTAAAAGTATATATAAAGTGTGTGAAATACACTCACAATGACATGACAATTTAACGAATTACATAATGACAACTATTATTTAGGTTACAGTGAAAAGTGCTTGGGATCTAATGAGACAAAGGAAGGAAATTCAGCAAGACATCATGCTTATTTGGGAAAAGGGCATTCCTTTCATAGTTTCTTTCTTACTTTGGAGAATGTGGTTTCAGAGAATCCCCATTGGTGGGATTCTGGTTAGGTTTAACATAACAAACACATTTAATTGTGTGTGTTGTAATAACTCTACACCGAAAATATTTGATCACCTATTTGTGTCCTGTCCAGATGCAAAGTATTTATGGGAAACATTTTCAAGAGCTGCTGGAATTCAAGGACCTTTCATTCAAATGAAGCAGGCTATCTATCAATGGTGGGGGGAGAATGAAACTCCAAGGTAAAACCATTGTTTAGATCAGTTCATATATTCATTATATGGCAGAATTGGAAAAGAGGGAATAGAATCAAGCATGGAGGAAATATGTCTAGGCAGGCAATGGTAAGAGAGGTCAACAGGAATATCTACCTAATGGCCACAACTAGATATCCTTGGCTATCCAACATGCCTACTCAGTGGCCCCTAATTGTCAAATTCTTGGAAGATTACATTTCTATCCTATCTTGTAAAGTGGTGAAATGGATTTGTCCTCCTTAAGATCATTTTAAATACAATATTGATGGATCTTGTAGAGATCAACTATACCTCACTTCAAAGGCATTTAGTGTGAGAAATAGCAATGGAGAATTGGTCTATGCAGAGACAGAAAGTGTGGAGTTATGCAATATTTTAGAAGCAGAGGTGGAAGCCTTCAAAGAAGGATTGCAGTATTGTGTTAATAATAACCTCATGCCTCTAATCATGGAGACAAACTCTCTTATTCTGAAGAAAATCATTGATGAAATATGGAAAATACCATGGAGCATATCAGTGGACATAAGATGCATCAAGAAGATGTTGAAGGATAAGGATGTGGGGTGATTCATATCTTTAGAGAGGGGAACTGTGTAGCATATTGTTTAACTAACCATGTTTTTAGTTTTGCAGGAACAACAAGGATCCAACTCTTATCTAACACAGAACTACTAGCACAAGCAGGAAAATTGTTACATATAGATAAGCAGGGTATTCCTAATATCAGAATCAGAAAATGTCAAAACGGAAACTTCAACAATCAATGAAGCATAGAAGAGTGTATGAGAACAAATGACTAGTTCATACAAAACATGCTTGAATATAATTGTTGCAACTCATAGCTACGGAAAAATGTAAGTCGAATATTCGTTTTAAAGATCAAAATGGAGAGGTTACCTGGTATACCCAAAATTTGAGGTAGTGGTATCAACTCTTCGGAGCTCAACCTGCACAAATTGGGGGTTTATCAAATACATCTCTCAAAATTGATCAAGCCAAAGGTGTGCTTCAATTTTGGAGATTATCTTGATTGGATATGTCGAAAAAAGGATATGAGCTGAAGAAGTTTTCATAGGGTTGGATTCATGGCATTCGTGAGAATTTTTGAATGCCCGGGCGGATACCGCCCAAGCTCATGACTTTTTTATCGCCCTTTCATCAAAGAAAAACCATTGGAGAAGCCTGACGCCGGTCGAAGAGAAAGCGGATCAGCTGGTACTAGCAGTGAAGGAGAAGACTTTCCATTTCCAATAGACTTTGTCAATACAGGATGTGATATTATGTATTTGGGCTTGGGTCACTATTGGACCAAAGCCATCAGATTTTTTCATTCTTATTTTAAATAAATGGGCTTGCCCCACACGTTAAAAAAAAATTAAAAAAAAAAGTAAGCAAAAAGGAACCATTTTTAAGTTTTTTAAAAAAAAAAAAAAAACTTTTAACTTAAATTTCTTGTCGATACGCCAAATAGGTAATTAAAAAAATTGTAACTTACTTCTTTGTTCCATTTTTGGTACGAGAAACATGAATTACGTCAGAAAATTCATAAGTTTCTATCGACATTGTCAGAAAAAATGAAGTTACTTCGGGTTTCTTTATCAGTTTCATAACTGATTTTTTTATTGATGAACAACCTTACATTCACATAAATATATATATATATATATATATCAATTTAAAATTCACACTACACATTCACAACAATCAAAACACTTTGATAAAAATATGGTGTCTAAGTAAAATATCCAGACAATGTTAAGGGGTCGTAGATGACTTAAGCTAAAAAAAGAAAAAAATTGTGAGATATCGATCTCAGATCATCTATATGGATGACCATTATTCAAATCAATTAAGCCATCTTAAAGGACAATTAATGCATTCTTTGTCCATTTTATACAAAAAAAAAAAAACCATAAAAAAAAGAAGGAAAAATTACCAATTAAGTCATAATACCTAACATAATTAGTCAAAATAACAACACTTTAATATATTTATTTAAAATGTCAGAATGGCAATATTTTTAGAAAATAATATGTATTCAGATTTTATTATTTAAAATTTAATTTTATTTATGAATACAGTCCTATATTGGACCAAATTCTAAACCAATAACCGTTTAAAACGAAAAAATAAATAAATTAAACCAAGACCCATTAACCTTCCTTCTTCACTTTTCACGTTTGTACCCCCACCTTTCACGTTTCCAGATTCTCTTTCTTCAAGCTGCTCACAAATTGTTCATCAAAATATATATTTTAATTCAAGAAATTTTCTCGATTGTTAAACGAAATCTCTTTATTAATTCAAGAGATTTCTCAATTGGCAAGGTAATTTCCATTATTTAGTTAGATTTATTTTTATTTGCTGTTTAAAATTACCGATTATGGTGTATATTCCGGATTCTATATATTACGGATTTCCAATCAAATTTTTTATTTTTATGTGATTTTTTTTAGATATTCATCAAATATTTATGTATTTTAGATTTTTATTCTTTTTTTCAAGTTTTTTTTGTGATTTTCTTTTAATTTTTCAGATTTTGTAGAATCTAGAAATTCATTTATATGTTTATTTTTTTTTATATTTAATACATATATTTTGATAATATCAAAATTTTCTTTTAGGATTTTAGATTTTGGGGAAAGCATCTGATTGTCTACAATGACAGAATCAATCAGAAATTTATTGGTATTCATTTTTTCGTTTGAAATACAAAATCATATTGAAATACAACCTGATATTTGAAATACAAACTTAGTAAGAAATATTTTGTATTTTATTTGGCTAAAGCAACATAATTTTTATGAATACATAATTTATAAAATTGCGACGAATATATCACAAGAAGGGGAATACAAAATTATTGGTATTCATTCTGCGTTTGATATACAAAATGATATTGAAATACAACCTCATATTTGAAATAAAAATTGAGCCAGAAAATACTTTCTGCAAATTTAAAGTGAAATAATAATATAACAAAACTGGATATTGAAATATAAATACAATTTATTTTGAATACAACTTATTCTATGTATTATGTATTCATCGCAACTGTATTTTTCATTATCATTTTGATTTACAACTAATTTTTATTTATATTTTGGTATATAGTTCACAACTGCCTTTATTTTTGTACTTGAACTAGAATGCCAAAGAGTTGTATTCATCATAAATCAATACCAACAATTTTTGTATTTTAAATTAGTTATACATATCATTAGGTATTCGAATACATTTCAGATGAACACATATTCAAAGAAGTTCAAACATTTAAATATCCAAAACAAAGGGCATTAGAAATTTTCCAACACTTCCACTCATATAAGATATAAAATACAAACTACTATTTTCAAAAAAAATAATTGAAATTCTTAAGAACAAAGGAAAAAAAACGCTAGAAAGAAAAATGGCAACATATGCTCTTTCAAAAACCTAATTGATGTTAAATTTTAAATTTTTTTTACCTTTGTTGAAATTTTCTGTTCCATTATTTTATCTATTTTGTTATTAATTATTTGTATTCTTTCAAATTAATCAAAATAAAATAAATACATAACTCAACCCTTAACAAACTAAAATATTGACATTTTAAATAAATAGTGAAACTATTACTAAGAAGTCCCATTAAAAGCTAAAATATTATTGTTTTGAAAATTTTCCCAAAAAAAAAAAAACAAGGACAATTAGCGCATTCTTCCTGCCCATTTTATACAACAAAAAAATATATGCCACCTCTCGTATTTTGTTGTGAATGAAAATTTATGCAACCAAATATGACAATTGACCACCATTTTGAGACTCCAAATTTTAGAACAAATTGATTATTCATCTATCGTAAACTATTATAATAAAGCTTAATCAATTGCATAAATAGTGATGAGTGGCGATTAATAAATTGTATATATTGGTTAATACTTCCTCCGTCCCATTTCAAATATTATTATTTCTATTTTAGTTTGTTAAAAGAATGTTATATTCATAATAAAAATAATTTAATTTTAAATTTTTTATTTCATCGTAAAAAAATAATTTATTATCATAATATAAATATCTAAAATTTGTTTTGAACTACAAAATTTTAATTATTATTTTTAAAATTGTGTAAAGTCACACAAAATTATATTAACTGAAACGGTGGGAGAAGTTTTTTTTTTACGTTTTTAGGTTATTAATACCTTTCTCAAATAAAAATCGTAATATTTTGTTCTACATATTTTAGGTTATTTATTAAAATTTATTTGTAAAATAATTGAAAGTTTTACTTTTGCTTATTTTCTTAGTAATAAAATTATAAAATTGAATATAAATGAGAATACACTCTGTAAACTCATAAGACTTACGTCCCATGTCTCGGGGCTTACCTCTCACCCCATACTGCATAAAACGTCTCGCCTCATGCCCGCACCTTTTAATACACTGGTTGCAATCAAAACTTGAGCAAACTAATCATAGTAACTAGGTGTAGGTGGCCTAATCCAGTCAAATGGGACAAGCCAAGTTTCCATGTCCAAGTCCTAGCTGAATAGACTGGGGAGATAATTGGTGATTTATGGTAATTTTATCATGCAGTAGGTAATGTAGGCATCTGTTTGAAAAGCAAAAAATGATGCTTCATCCTTTGTATACAAATCCATTAAAAATTCTTAGACAATGAGTTAGTAAGCTTTTGCCTGTGACAGAAAGGTATACAATTTCGAAATCAGTTGAACTTGGTACTGTTCGGAAAATATTACGGTACTGCTGATCATCCAAGGCATGAGGGTGGAGAAGCTGCAGATAAAGGACTATTTCCTTCGTACTTCACAAGATAACTACTGATTTAATTCTTAGACTGAATCAATACCCACAGAGCTGACGTTCTGCAGAAAATCCGCCCATCACTCCCAAACAACACCATTTGACGAACCTGAGACACCTTGGCTTCCAAATTGACCAAGTTGAGATGATAATTTCTTAGACATTGTTATGATTGAGGGAACCATCGCCATAACACATACTGTTTAAGTCTAACAAGTAATGCAAATATCCCGTAGCATGGAATATGCAAAAAAGCCACCAATAAATACCTGGCCCAGAATCAACAGAAAAATTAGTTAACCAAGAAATAAGTTTGCCTGTATGACAGATATTACAGACTAGCAAGAACAAGAAACATAAAGTTTGGCATTTCAATTTTCAAAGGAAATGAGAAGTGTTCAATACGATATTTAGAAACGAGAAGCCATGAACGTGGCTATTATAAAGCCTAAGAAACCAAATGTTACAATGTAAGTTGATCACATACGTGCACCATGATAAATAATATATTCTAAATGAACACATACCACACAGGAGCATATTTTAATGATAAGTCAAGAAAGGGGTACGGCCACCTGAAATAAACAAAAATTAAAGGGGAAACCCACAGTTAGAAGAATGAGATGTATTCATTAAATCATAAACAAACAGAGATGAATCTTTACCAAATTGATTCACAGGCATGAACAATCCACTGAAAGATGACATATACACCAGTCCATATGACAAAGTAACACATCCGGAACCACGGGAACCACTGGAAGAACAACTTGAAAGTTTAATAAACAATATCCTAAATGATATTTTCACAAGAACCTGGAGAAGTAAAATAACACTAGCATTTACCAAGGAATTTAGAGCTGCATCACCAAGGAGCAGGACAGCATTTAGCGAATGCGTAACAACAGTGAACTGGAATGAAAGAGTAATATTGTTTAACTTCATAAAGGAGCAAAAGATCCGAGAGAGACAAACAGAATTAGAATGATATCTTTGTACTCACTACTCATTTCATATTTGGGAAGAAACCAAATCTTTGACATACTTTTCTGAATTTGTTAATGCAACTTCAATGATTTTCAAGGATTTAAATTGAAAATAGCTCAAATTCAAACCAAGAAGTAATGGTTTTCCTATCAAACTATTTTTTTGACTACTACTACCAATAATCCAATATGTTGAAACTGTCATAATTGATATAATATGCAAGTTATTAACTTAGTTTCAGCCTCTTTTCAAATAAAAGACCTAAGGTACCTATAACAATATGGGGGAAGATGGAGAAGAAGGAGCTCATCACTTATAACTCGACGAGGTTTGAAGATACACCGTCCTAAACCTTAATTCCACCAATTATACTAGATGGAAGGAATGTGTTAAGAATCTAGTGAGATGGGGATCCCAATGACACCAATGGCATAGAGGAATTTGCGTCAAGTAGATTAAAAGGCAGTCAGGTATCCTTGTATGCCTGGATAATATATTTATCAACAAGCTCCGTGAAGACAATCCCAGAAAATAATGGAAAATAATGTACATGATGAATAACCAAATCATTATTCTTTGTGTTTCTCAGCTCTTAACCCCATATAAAGGAGTGAATAAGATTTAGTATACAAGACCGGACAGAGAAAATCAGAGAAAAGATAACCATTTAGCTCTGTGTGCTCTAGAAATAGTAGACCAGAGAAGACTGGATAAGAAACCAAGGCGTCTCCTTCTGACCCAACAACATGAAAAAGAAAGAGGGCTAGAGAGAAAGGAGCAGTTTTGCATATTGAATTGCTTCATCTTTTCTCTTGGAAATTTAGAAAGGATTGTATCATAAAGACCAATTCAGTCATCCAAACAAGTTCTAAACATTCATGACCAGAAAGTCATCACCTGAATAATTGGATGCACTGGCATAAGCGGCCATATTAGAAAGAAAAAGGTGGTTCGTGAACGAAAATCATACGAGTGATTCTTTAAGCAAAAGTTTGACATATAGGAGGCTGTTACTGCAAACTCATGGCTATGTGTCTAAAATAAAGCCAAATATCTCAAATCAAGTTTTGGAATCTTAGCAGCTGATATTAAGCACCCAAGAGAAAAAAAAGCGGAACCAGACAGATCCTTAGGAATATTAGATACTTACACTGTTAAAATCGTAGTTTTTGAGTGTAAGAAATGGGAAGATCACAAACCAGTAAACAGAGTCAGTGAGCATCACCGCTCCAGCAGCCATCTGTAGGGAAAAAACGGGCAAAGAAATGTTTAGAACTACACAATCTACATGAAACTTCCAGGAACTTAACTTCTAACAAAAAAGTACTTTGTAACAGTAAGTGCAGAGATTCTCTTTAGGAAAACTATATATGTTAATGACTAGAGGTGGACTGATAATATTTCACAAGCATTAACCAGTGGGAGGATGTTCTTAGGTAGAATAAAACTACAGCAGTTTCTATGTTCTACCTATTAGAAACCTGGTTTGGGTCCCCTAAGAAGAATGTCGTACCTGGAAAAGAATCTGGAAGAGGTAGCCACATCGTCCAGCAATTTCAGGAACAAGAAGCATTCTCTTGTAACCCACATTGTTCACTAACTTGACGCCATTCATATAATCTGTGCATGTAAGGGACTGGAGTAATCCTTGCTCCACATCCATCTGCATTTTGCTGACATCGCTGTTTGTTTTGTTATACCGGTAACAACCATAGATGGAAAGTCCTGATCCAATCTACAGATAGTTACAGAAGCATGATGTTAGGGAGAATATATTTCATTAGCAGCATCATGCAAGCCAAAGTGAAGGATGTCTTTGTAGCATGTAATTACATGCACATATATTTAAGAGGTCAAAAACATCAAGTATGTACTAATACAGTAAGTAAATGATATAAATTCAAGGAAGTAAACCGTAACTAACATACATACCCAGAAATAGATGGCGGTCAAAGCAAATGTCCACCTGCAGAAATCAGAACTTCGTGAGAGGCACTCCATTTTATAGCACATTCTATTTCTCTCCCTAGTTAAAGCAATAAAGCTTATACATTCTGTGCATATAAGATGCAAAAATTGCAAGTCATAATAGAATACCTTCAAACAAAAACAAACACTCTCAACCTTACTTATATTATATAAAAAAGAACACTATCATACACGGTCCTGAAAATTGAACCTATATAGTGCTACCTACTTACAAGCATTGTCTGGAATACTTACTGAGTATAATAGTAAAATATGTCACCTCCATGAACAATAAAATCAGAGACAATCACCAGTGTGAGTAAAGCAAGTGCAAAAACCCGGAAAACCGCCAAATAAACTGGGTTTATTATTTTCACACATGGTTTCCAAGCTTTGTCAAAATACAAAAGCCATGACCGTTTCTGACAATCCTCCCTTCTATCAGATTCTGGAATGACATTAACTGATCGTTCATACTTCCATAGAATGATCACAGCTATAACCGTCGGTGTCAAGACCCATATTGCACAAAGCAAGAATCTCCAGTTCAACCAATAACTCAGATCAGTGGTAGCAGCATTTGTCTGGAGCTGCATCCTGCTGGAAACACGTGGTATTAAGCTTTTGCTGCATATTAGCTAAATATTTACGAATATCACAGCAACACAGAAATCATAGTGTTATAGTGTTAAAAGGTTTTACGTAGTTTTACAATGATTTTAATGGTATATCCCAATCAGGATGTCAATTAGTAGTAAAGCATGTGCTCTGTTACCTCTCTTCATTCAAAATAGCAGAAAAAATTGTTTCCCTATTTTCCTTTTTGACAAAAAATATTTTGTACTTTTGAGTTTAGAAAGACTACAGACTTTCAACTGTGGCAATCTCAATGTTCAAATTACAAAATGACTTATATCGCAGGCAAGATCATGTAGATTTTTGTTAGGTAGTAGATATATCTCCCTATATCTCCGAGGGGTCATTACAGGTAATAATTTCATATCATTGCTGCATCTGGAACTTAATTCCGTTCTATACAGATGATTACCATATATCAGTTCACCTTATCAATAAAGTTAACGCACTACAGTCACAGGTGAATTTATAGGCAAAAATATGGGGCACATGAACCGTGGTCTTTATGTATATTTCTAAAATTAGTATAGTATTATTAGCTGGCACCCATGCTACCAGAACATTAAATAGTGCACTTGGTTGAAAGTTGAGTTCCTTACCTATAGGACTAGGAATCAATTCCCACTAATTACATTTTTTCCTTCTTTCTCTTTTAGTGGTGCACTCATGTTTTAGAAATCCTAATTTCGCCTCTGACTACAATAGTAACACACAGAGCCGATCATTTACCATATCAAGTAGAAACACATATATACATTAGCAGTTAAGTGTAGCTCTGCTATACACAGATAATTACTATATGTGATTTCACCTAATCAATAAAGTTACCACGTTCAGTAGACATATACATTATCAATAAAGTTACTGCTACTACAAAAGAGTGCGTGATACCGAATCCTTCATTCTACTGCTACTTCGTATATCATCAATTGTTGGCTATCGTCATATAGATGACTACATTCCATCAATCAGTGCAAATTTAAAAAAAAAAACATCATACTTTCCACTAAGAACACGATCAATTATTTATTAATAGTATGATCTTTTGCGGCATTAACATACATCTAAATCAGAACACTTACCAAATACTAACACGCAAAGGAAATACAGACATTCAAATTACACTTTCAGTTTTCACAAAAATGAAAAATTTTCGATTTTCTGGAAGTTACAGTGAACGGCGATGAAAACGAAGCGTGATAAGTACTAACCGGCCAGATCGCCCGGCGTCTGTGTCGGAGAGAGAGAGTGTTAGAGAGAGAAAATACTGAAGTCACATGCGCCGTGCAAATAGCCGAGTGGAATGGATTTTACTTTCTTTTTCTATATTTTGCTTCTTTTTATGAAAATTTAATGGATAAAAGGACTAAAAAAAAAGAATAAGGAAGAGTGTGCAATTTGTTCACTTGAAATTTTATTGTGACACGTCACCTAGATATTAGTCGTTAGCAAACACACAAGTACCTATCAAGAAGAAATAGTATAGTATATAATTTATTCACAATATTAAAAATTATATTTATTTTTATTATTAAGTATTATTAATTAATTTTAATTTATTTCTGAATGAGTGAAATAACTATACTAACTAAAAATAATCAAATAAAATTATTTATTTTATTAATTATTTCTTAAAGATGTGTCAAATTAAACAAGAACGAAGAAATAATAATTTGGTATAATTGGCATCTACTCGACCTAGCAGACTCCCACTCAATCGATCCAGACAGGTCGATCGACAAAAATGTAATTCATGTTCTAGATCTACACTGATATTAGCAATAGATCTACGTTATACGGACATTTATCCCCTCTCCCCTCAATCTAGTATGAAGTGAATTAAATATCACCCTAAAAATATAGTATCAATCTCACAATGGAAAGTGTATTACACATGCATCATGTCATTACAACATCAGCATCATGTCACTGCCATTTCAGATTCACATAGAAAATTATTTTAATTTTAATTCTTTTTTTAATATGTTTTTTGTTTATTTACAATTTCTTCTTTCATTATATATTTAAACGCTAATTAATTTATGAAAAAAAATTTGGTCATTTGCAATGAAATTTGAAAAAAAAATCTCTTTCATTACTCACGATTACTTGAACTGTCATTATTGGCCATCAGTATTAGTACTCAATTTCCAGTTCCTAATTTATTCAAGAAAGAACCAAATTATTTGCAATGATTTCACAAAAACAAATTTCTTTCTCTACCCTTCACTTGCAACGCCATTGTTATCATCAGTTCTTAAAATTAAAATTTTTCTATAGAATTTCATTTTCCTTCATTGAAAATCTTTATTTTTCATGAAATTTAAAACGTTAAAAAAAATCAATTCTACTTTTTATGAAATTTAAAACTTTCAACAAAAAATCAATTTTTGAAAGTATAGAATAAAGAAAATTATGTGGGTGTTAGAACTTTTCTATGACTTTTATGTGTGTATTTAATATTGTTTGAAAAAAAGGCCCACTTTTTTATATATATAAAAAAATTATAGCTATATTAGGCGCCTAATTTTTTATTGGACATGTGAGCTAGTTGGATTGTATTTATAAATTCACTTCGTACTAGATTAGGGGTAAATAAATGCCTGTAAAGTTAAAATGTTAAGGTAAATTTTGTTGCCGAGTTCAAAGGGAATTTGACGTATTTTCTCTTAAGTATTACTTCCTCCGTCACTTTTTACTTATCAAATTTTGACTTGACACGTCTATTAAAAAAATAATGATTGGTATAGTGAGTGTTGGGTTCTGAAAGTGATTAGGTTGTCATGCGGAAGCTTATAACTTGCAAATTATATGGTTTACAAATCAGACGACAAATAAAAACATACTAAAGATATATTATTAATATGGTTTGGTCAAGTGACCTACATATTAAAAACTAATATTAAAAAAAACATAAATATGTTTAAGAGAAAATCTCCCCATAAACAAGACTCTCTAAATGACTACATTGTGGATGTTATTGTTTTTTATATGAGAAGGGATCTTCAATTTATAGAATTTCAAACTTTTCTTCCAAGGAAAGATTAACTCAAATATGGAAAAATATTATATTTTTCTTTGAAGAAAAATTCAAGCATTTATGGTAATACTTTGACTTTTCTTTAAGTAAAAATATAAACTTCAAATAAGGTAAGAAAATCAGGGCAAAACCCTAACAGTGAGTTTATCATTTTATTCCTATTAATTAATAAAATACCAAATAAATTTACTCACTACAATATGAAGATAGTAAAACTAAAGCAAATACAACCCATACAGTCGTTTTTGTCCAAATTGGAAGTCAGACTGGTTTCTTGCCTTTTTTGTCCAAATTGTAATTGATGGTTTATATTCTTTAGTAGTTATGCATATATGGTTTTCTTGGAGGCATGAATAATATTTATACATACTCACAGTTCGATTTCTTGCTCGATTAGCGGATAGGACTTTTTTGAGCTTGCTGTGTTGGCGTTTGGGAAATTGACTTGCTTGGATGGTCACTATTTATTCAAAGGTTGTCTCTATTATTGAAGTTCTTGTGAAGTACTGAATGTGTGTGTTGATATGGGATCTCTAGTTCGATGTGTTGGTTGTTCAGATGTTTTAACATTTTCTGAACAATATAAGGTATATCTCCAATTATTCATAATTTTTCTAAAGGAAAGAGGGATTTAATGGGTTGTGACTGTGGCATTTGGTGACTGCTCGGAGAACAGAGGGAGATGGGGTGTGCGGCAAATCTTCGTCGGCGTGAGGGAGACGCATCGACGTCTGGTAGTGGTCTGAAAGAGATAGAGATGGAGGGTTGTGGCGTTGTTCAGAGAAGGAGAGGAAGAGAATGGTAGGGTTTGGTGGGAGTTTACTTAGAACAGAACAGACCTAGGGATGAAGGCTCACCCTTTAGTTGAGGCATGAGACCGTTAGTAGCAATCCATATATCCTAGAACTATGTGCCACCATTGGATTATAAGGGTCACATTCACTTATCAATATGAGTCATTATTATCAGATTATTACTCTCTTTAGTTAATTGTATGTTTTCATTGAGAGTTTACTTAGCACCGAGCAGACCTAGGGATGAAGGATCACCCTTTAGTTGAGGCATGAGACCATTAGTAGCAATCCCTATATCCTAGAACTATGCACCACCATTGGATTATAAGGGTCACCCGTTAGTTGTGGATTGACTACTTTGTCTTTTACAGACATTAACTTAGTTGATCCACATTAGCTTAAATCAGCCTTTACACCTTGGCAAAGTATATACCCTTTAGATGGAGATTATACATCAAGCTGCTTGTAGTAGCTCACATGGTTACATGTTGGTTTTAGTACTCTCACAGCTCAGTCTTTCAGTTATTGCATGACCAAGTAGTCAGTTATTTCATTACAACATTTACTAGAATTTTATGTTATTTACTTGGTCACTGCATCAGTATGAATTTATAGCCCAGCATGTCAATTATCATGTTTATCATGCATACCCAACTCAGTACATTCAATGTACTAATCACATACTTTCTACCTATATTGTTTGATAATATAGGCTTGAACGTTCAGCACTCAGACTGTGGCTAGTATATATTCAGTTAGCATAAAAACAACTTTTGGTGAGTCCTCATTCTTTGATGATGACCTCTATATTTACTTCAGTATTATAATTTCAGTTTCAGAAAGTTAGAGTCAGCTAGGGTCTTGTCCTAGCAACTCGTCTTAGTAGAGGCTTTCAGACAACCAATTTAGATTCAACTTATGGTTTATCAAATATTTGTCTATTCGATATAAATGAACTCTTTTAGTATTAACTTCCACATTAGTAGTTTAGTTATCTTCATTAATTTCCATTTTTGTCTATTTTGAGGGTCATGCCAGACCATGAGGTTAGCTTGGGGTCACTTGTGGCTCAAAGCACCATGTTACGACTAGAGTCCTAGAGTGTTTGAAAGTAGTGTTAAGTAAAGTATTATTCATAGTTCTAATGCGCGTCACATCTATGAATAGGAGGTTATGAGACGTTTTAGGAAATACTTCACTTCATTCGGAGGTTTATTCAGAGGGGTCCACCGGGTTCACGTGAACACATGCTCTCCTCCTAAAATCATATATAGTAGTGTTATATTTTTTAAAAAATATTTAAATATAGATGTATGAACCCACACACGAAGTATCATATAATGTTGTGGGATGATGATTGGGTGCACCTCTCTAAGTGAGGTTAGAAATATGAAACTTTTATTTATCTTTGCTTTATTTTCTTTCTAAAATTGAGTAAAACCTCTCTGAGTGGTTTGAATTAGATAAAAAAAAAATTTTGGATCTATAATTTTAAAAATTTAATGACTTTTAGTGATAAAAACCTAAATATTAAACCAATCAAATTTATGAATACGCATCTGACTTCATTCATATTCTTATCGTGCGATAGAGTGTGAATTGTGATCAACTTCCTTCTTATTTGTGCTCTATACATTTACAAAATCCTGCATGCCTCGAGAAGAGCATACGCCAGGAGGAACATGAATGAGGCCCAACCAACACCACCAACTTTAGAAGACCATTTGGCTGAGCAAGTCTCTCATGCCGAGTTAAGGGCTGCTTTTCTAGGTACTATCTCTCAATCCAATCGGCAAGTTGGGCCCCGGCCAACCCAAATGGGAATACGACTACATCTAGAGTCTGAGATGTCACTCAGATAAGTCCTCCAGAGTTTTATGATTTGAAGGTAGAGGAGGATCTGCAAGAGTTCATAGACGGCATCTAGAAGATTACTCAGAATATAGGTGTCTGTTCAGTTGACAATACAGACTTAGCCACTTACCAGCGGAAAGGTTTGGCTCAGATTTGGTAACAGTGGAAAGAAGAGATAGTGATTGAGGCAGGCCTAGTGGACTAGGAGAAGTTTGAAGTTGCATTTCTAGATAGGTTTTTCCACTTGAGTTTAATATTTTTATGTAATTTTAAAATATGTAAATTTTATCTCAAAAAAATTGTATCTTCTGTATTTAAATTCACAATGAAAATTTAAAAGCTTAAGGGTGTGTTTGGTAAGAAGGAAAATATTTTCCTAGAAAATGTTTTTTTTTTGGAAAACAAGTGAATTTCTAACTTATTTCTCTTGTTTGGTTGGTGAGAAAATATTTTTTAATGTTTGGTTGGTGAATGAAAAAATATTATTCCAAAAAATATCTTTTATTTTTGGCTTGAGACTAGAAAATACTCTTTACGAAAATAATTTTTGATCCTAAAATCAACCCCGATAATTGATCTAGGATCCGACCCTGACACCCGAACTAGGACAAGACCTCGATGATCATTCCAAAATCCGACCCTGAGATCTGACCTAGGACCTGACCCAGACTTTCGACCCACGACCTGACCCAGGAAAATATTTTTCAAAAACAAATTCTTTTTAAAAAAATACTTTTGACGGGGTGGCGAGGCGGGGAGGGTGGCAGCTGGGGGAATGGGGTGGGATAAGGGTGTCAAAAGAATATGAAAAACTGGCTAAACCAATCGAACCGTATCGAATCAATTTATATCAATTTTTAAATAAAATCATAGACTTGTATTTAAGTGTATACCATACCGAACAAATGAGATTGTATTTTTAATTTATAAAAGAAGATCAAAAAATTATTGAACTGAACCAAATAACCTTACATCTATGCAAATATATTTATATATGAACAATATGTTAAATTTTATGTAAATATACTTTCTAATACTTCTCAAATATAAATATAACCTAGGTCCTAGACCTCTGGTGACCTCTATGGCCTTTGTCCTTTAATTGGTCTTTAATTAATCAGGCTTAAAAGAAGATACTATAATAAAATGTCATCAAACAATACGACAAAACTTATGCAAACACTCCTATTAAAAGTTTAGGATCAAACAATACGGTAAAACAAGGCTTTACATTCTTAGCTTCTTGGTGAAGAATTGAAGTGCTTATTCAAGAGCACACTTGCGAAAAAAATATTTTAATAATTTTGAGGCAATACTTTTAAAAGTAAAAAAACTCAAAGATTAATCGAACCATACCAATACCGAAGATAAACTGATATGATTGGGATGGTTTAAAAAATCGTATTTTGGTTATACATTATAAAAAAAAACTCGAAAAATTGGGATGGTATAATTTTTTAAACATAACCAACCGAACCATCCCATTGACACCCCTAGGATGGAGATGGGGGTGGCATAAAAAAATGAAATTTTTTAAAATTTGAAAAATATTTTTTAAAAAAAATAATTGACTGGGGAGGAGGGTTTGACGGGGTGTCCTGCC
>NC_064289.1:51305942-51314338 GCF_019186545.1 Solanum stenotomum | reverse complement strand
AAAAAAAAAAAACGTTGACGGGGTTGCCTGGGTGGGGCTAGGGGTGGAGGGTGGCGTTAAAATGAACTTTTTTAAATTTGAAATATTTTTCAAAAATATTTTTTTCTTTTTAAAGTTTTGACAGGGTGGCCTGGGTGGGGTGGGGGTTGATTTGGGAGTAGGGGTAAAAATATATTTGAAATTTAAAAAATTGAATGGGGAGGGTCGGGTACGGGTAGGGTAAGAAAAAAATATTGAAGAATGAAGTAGAGTTTTGAAAAATGTTTCCTTAATTTTTTAAAAGAAGTTATTTTCCTTAAATTTAAGAAAAATGAGTTGACTTGAAAAATATTTTCCAAAATATTTAAGTCAATCAAACATAGAAAAATTAGAAAACACACCCTATATCTCAAAATTACAACGATATCATATAAATTCGAAAAAAAAAATGCAATCCAATAATAAAGTTATAGTTAAATTAAAAAAATCTGATCCCTTATATTATGAAGGGGGACATGTGTAACAGCGTAAGATATTTAAGGGCCAACCCGGGGTAATGGAGGGAGGAATCACCGGAGAGGAGCCAGATCCCTCTCTTAATATTATTACTCCGATTTTCATTTTTAGTCTACCTAAAATAAATATTACTTTTTATAACTTCTAATACAATATTTGAAATTTTTAAGGGCAAATTACATAAATCACATACTTTTAAAGCAATATTACAATATATCTCTTAAAAGTTTATAATTACAGAAATCCCTCAAACGGATACAATAATATAAGCGCTGATACATTAATCTGATGCGCGAGATACATAAATCGTTAAGTAAGATATATTACATTTTATACATGATACACTAATCTGATGCACGAAAATGAGGGATTTTGGAGATTTATAAAACTTATAGGGAATAATGGTAATAAGTAAACTAAAATGTGGGATTTCTATAATTTTTCCAATTTTTACTAGTCTAAAATTTCATAAAAAGGCGTCAACAAATAAAATAGAAAATAACAAAAAAAAAATGGAATTCAACATATCTACAAAAAAAAGAATTTACCTATCTGCATAAATAATTTTCTAGTGAATCCCCTTGGATAAGAATGGTTTCGTCATTGTCCGTATTCAGTCAAATCAAGAGTTCACGAAGGTCTTCGGAATGATTCAATTGGTTTGGTAATTCAGAATCCATCTTTTACTAATGTCTTTTAAGTCGAGAGACTAAAGAGTTTATTCAGTGTACAAAGTGCTCATCAAAGGGCAAAAATTGTGACAAAGATTATAGCAAATGCAGATTATTTTGAACTTATTTAGCATATATAATGATGAGCTTGTTGTGACCGTAGATCCAGCCGTAGAACCTATATGAACCAAAATCCTTCCAAGTTTGAAGTCAAGTTCCACGAGGTAGGTCTACGACCCATCAATTTTTCCACGACCTGTACAACCTTCTGTAAACCCCAAGTCAAAATTTCATTCCAAGTCTAGGACCTCTTCTACGGCTACTTCCTACGGACCGTGGGACCTTCTACGGACCGTCCTGGTGGTCCGTAGGATAACTTCAGAGGTCCAAAAATCAAGGGTCATCCAAAAATCAAAGAAAATTTTCAAGTCATGATTTTTGGAGAATTTGAAATTTCATCTGAAGATGAAATCAGCGTGAAATCGCATGTCCAACACTTATTTTATCTCATGATTTCATATCACAATATGAAATCGCATGTCCAAACACCTACTTAGTGCAAAAAAAATTTACTAGAAAAAAAAAACAATTTTACTTAGAAACACTCGACACGCGAATTACAAAAGTTGTGGTGGGATAATTGAAATTCTTCCACTCTTAATTAAAGGTCGAGTTTATATTCTTGAGAATAGAAAAAAATCATGTCGAGATTGTCGCCCCATAAATAAGCTTTGTTGTTGATGAGCAAATCCAAATTAATTAGACAACAATATGAGTCTTGAACACTCTTGCGCGTGGTTCTGGTAATATAGTTAGTTCATTTTACCCCCTCACCACATGTATTAGCGTTTTCTTCTATTGTCTCACAAATTATTGCCCAAATGAAAAAGAAAAGTAAAGAAAAATATCACCCACAAAATATTTTTATTTTTTTGGTTCTCAATATTTCAAAACATTACCCTCATCCTCAACTTTACAAAAAGAGCCAAATTTATGGTTCTTTTTTTTTTTTTTAAGCTCTCTGGCTTTGTGGATTCTTCAATATACATGTGCCTTTAATGTCCCTTTTCATTTAAGAAAAAAAGAACAACAAGGGGGAAGTTTATTAGATCTCAGGTTCACGTAAATCGAGTAATTTTTTTTCATATCCTATATATATGTTAAAATTTAATTAAATATCTATAAATATTTTATTATGAACCACGTTATTGAATTTTATATTCATTTTTTATCTTACAGGAACCTCTAAATTTCAAATTCTGAATTTGTCTTTTGATCATTGTGCATAAAAATTAGGATAGGGAGAAGAATGGATATTGATGATTCATATAGACGACCCAAACTAGTTTGGGATTAAGGTGTACATAGTTCATGAATCTTTGAGGATTCATATAGCTGACCCCAACTAAGGCGTAATTATTGTTGTTTGGAAAATTGTATATGATGGATCCACCGGCAGCTAGGCCAGTGGCGCCACGGAAAAAGATGACAAAACAATTAACAGGGAAAAGGGATGACAGTTCCTTGCATGCAGCAGCTAGATCTGGAAATCTCGTTGCGATAAGAGAGATTCTTGATGAGACAGGGGAGGAAGATTTGGCAGAGATGATGATTAAGCAAAATTCAGCTGGAGAGACTGCATTGTATGTTGCAGCAGAATATGGTTATTATCAGTTGGTTAGGGATATGATCCATTACTATGATCTTGTAGCTGCTGGAATCAAAGCGAGGAACGGTTACGATGCCTTGCACATTGCTGCCAAACAAGGAGATTTAGGTAAGTTCATGTTAGTAATACAATCAAACCTCTCTGTAATGACGTTGTTTGTTCCTAATATTTTTTGTCTGCTATACTGAAATGCTGCTATAGCGAACATATAAATAACATAACATTAAATATATATCCACGCAGAAAACATGGTTGTTATAGAGAATATGCAATATAGCATAACAAGAAATATCGGTTCACGCAGAAAACAAGGTTGTTATAGTGAATATGTCATATAGCATAACAAGAAATATTGGGTTCACGTAGAAAACATGGTTGTTATAGTGAAATGTTGTTATAGAGAACATATAATATAATATAACATGAAAGATCTTGTTCACGTAGAAAAAAATTGTTGTTATAGAGGATATATAGTATATCGTAACATGAAATATCGGTTCATGCAGAAACCATGGTTGTTACAGTGAACATGTAATTGTTATATAAAATGACTGTTATAGAAAGGTCTGAGAGTTGTCGTTGGCTCCAACTATTTCGGGATGCATAGTTATTATTGTTTTTGTTGTCCACGAAGATGATGTTAGTATGAACTGCTCCCATCTAGTTTCTTATGTTCTGATGTATAATTTTGGTGATTTTAGTATGAATTTGAATTTTATTGTATCGTATTGTTGCAGATATGGTAAAGGTACTAATGGAAGCACATCCAGAGCTCTCAATGACAGTTGATATTTCAAATACTACAGCTTTGCATACAGCTGCAAACCAAGGGCACATAGAGGTGGTGAATTATCTACTTGAGGCAGAGAGTAGTTTGGCCACCATAGCTAAAAGTAACGGTAAAACAGCGTTGCACTCTGCAGCAAGAAACGGACATTTACAGGTTCTCAAGGCACTTTTGAATAAAGAACCAGGAATTGCAACTCGGATGGATAAAAAGGGGCAAACTGCACTTCATATGGCTGTCAAAGGACAAAATCTTGAAGTTGTGGAGGAGCTGACTAGAGCTGATCCTTCATTGATAAATATGGTTGACAATAAGGGAAATACCGCCTTGCATATTGCTGCTCGGAAAGGCAGAGATCAGGTATGTTCGATTCCTAGTAACACAACAATTACGTCCTAATCCTCAAAGCAAGTTGGAGTCAGCTATGTGAATCCCCGTTTTTTCCATATTGTATAAAAAGCACTTCTCGTTATACATCATCCCTTTCTCAACGCATCGTTGAAAAAACTCACAACTCATTCACACTTGTTTTGACAAATGCAGATTGTAAAGTTGCTGCTTGCGCAAAATGAAACTGATACTAGAGTCGTCAATAGGTCTAACGAGTCAGCCCTTGACACTGCAGAGAAACTGGGACAGTCTGAATTAGTAACTGTCTTGCAGGAACACGGGGTTCAAAGTGCTAGATCCATCAAGCCACAGACAACAAATCCAGCAAGAGAGTTAAAGAAAACTGTAAGTGACATAAAGCACGGGGTGCACTATCAATTGGAGACTACGGCCCTAACAAGAAGACGTATACAAGACATTGCCAAACGTGTGTACAAAATGCACGCGCAAGGTCTTAACAACGCAATTAATTCTACCACGGTTGTTGCTGTGCTGATTGCCACGGTTGCCTTTGGAGGAATCTTTCAAATCAATGGCCAATGGGTTGATGATCCAGACGATATCCCAGCTGATCATAGCCTTGGAGAAGCAAATATTGGTCCGAATCCAGCATTTGTAGTTTTCTTCATCTTCGACTCACTATCCTTATTTATAGCTCTTGCTGTGGTGGTTGTCCAAACAACGATCGTGGTAATAGAAAGCAGAGCCAAGAAGAAAATGATGTCAATTATAAACAAGCTAATGTGGGTGGCATGCTTGTTCATTTCAATTGCTTACTTGTCCCTATCGTATATTGTTGTTGGCGATGCCAATTTGTGGATGCCTGTATTAATTTCCTTTATAGGGGCAATCATAATGGCTACGACATTGGGAACGTTGTGTTACTGGATCGTTATGAACAGGATAAGCTCATCAAACAAGAGAAGCCTCCGAAAGAACTCTATGGCCAACAGGTCGCGGTCGTGGTCAGCATCAGTCCTCTCAGATTCAGATGCTCTAAACAATGAATACAAGAAAATATATGCTATATAGAAACTTTGGCCCCAAATTGTAATTTTTTGTTTTCTTCATGTGCAACACTCAAGTTAAAGGTAGTTGCATTACCTCATCAAAGTTTTGGTTAATCCTTTCTACTCTTAGTCAATGACTTGTGATTTGCTATGTGATTTCTTTGCATCTGCTTACGGAAGAGTTATTCGATATATGTATTAGTGTGATATAATAGGTGTCCAATGGAATAGTCGAAATGTGCGCGTAAACTGGCTGGACACTACTGTTATTTGGCAATAAAAAAAATGATTAGTATCATTGTCATGAAATTAGTTTCAGATATTGGTAGTCACAAAGTTCCTTTTCTCGTTATAGGCTTTAGGGACATTTACAAATAGTGTTAATTGCCGCTAAAAATACATATTTAGCGGCAATTAAGTTATTGTCAATTATCGCTAAAGATCATTTTTGGTGTAGTGATATAACTTTCATCAATTGGATATATATAGAATTCAAATTTCACCAAAGCTTTGTCTTTTTTGTTTCATCATTTCCATTGACCCGAGTGTCTATTGAAAATAGCTTCTCTGCGTCTAAGGTGAGATAAAATTTGTGTACATATTATTCTCCTAGACCCCACTTTGTAGGACCACACTAGATATGCTATTATTGTTGTGTTGTTGTTTTATCTTTTTGTCAATTCATGGCAAATTCAAGATATAAATTTTATGGGATTGTTTGATTTAAAAACAAGTTTTAGAGGGACTCATGTACTACACAGATTAATAGTGCAGATAATATAAAACAGAAATTATTTTTTGCCGGACATTTGGTTCATTATATTAATAGATATAGAATTGACATTTTAGATCCTACGTTCGTTACGTGGCATAATACACGTAGGATGTTATATAGGACACAAATTATCATGCGGGATGCCATGTAGGATGTGTGTGTGTCTAATTATTTAATTATATACAAATTTAAGTGCATACTTGTGCACACCCAAAGTTAGAGGACATAGATGTTAGTTGGGTCAAGTTAGAGGACATTTTTATGTATTATATGTCTTTTAAACTAATCTAAAAAGTAAACATAAAAATAAGAAAAATGTGGAATTCCAATATGTTCAAAATTGGTTTCATTGTTTATAACTTCACATAAAAACACAAGAATTAAACCCATTTTTATGAAGAAAAAAAAAGGCTTAGGTCATCGACGCATATTTCATTTAAGCACCTCAATTAAGACTATTATCTATTGAACACTTTTATCTATATAAAATTTGTTCCTATTAGACATTTTTCGATAATCAATTAAAAAATGTAAGGTCTGTGAGATACACTCTCGATGACATGGCAAAATGATTGATGAAAAAATGACATGTGGCAAGTGGGTCCCAAAAATTATAGAAGAATAATTTCTAAATTAAAAAATAAAATTTATTTCAAATACATTTTCTACCCAGCCCCCTACCCCACCCCTTTCTTCTTCATCTTCTTTCCTGTACCATTTCTTTTCCCAAATCACAAAACTCAACATCTTAGCAACTTAATTACAAATTTAGTTTTTTCATAAATAAATAAATTTCATTACGTGAGAGAAAGATATAGAGAGAGACTTGTACTAGAGTGATGAAGAAGCGGAGTTTGTTAACAGATAATCATTTCAAAATCGACCGTAAAAAAGAAATCAAGAAGACCCAAATTAATTCTATCAATTTTTTGAATATTATTTTTTATACGTTAAATGGGTTTACATTTTAATTTGAGTGGTGATGTTTGTTTAGAGATGCTCGGAAATGGAGTTGACGTCGGCTAAAGTTTTTGGTTGAATGTCCAAAAATCTTCCATCTTCTTTGTTTTTGTAGATCCAATCAGTTGATTTTAAAATTACAAAAAAAAAAATTGCCACAAGATGCAGGTGAAGAAGACGACTGAGAGAGGAGTGGGAGGCTTTTTTTTTTTAATAAAAAAATTATTTTTATTGAAAATTAAAATAAAATATGATTTCACATTGCATCATGCGCGAATGGAAAGTGTAAAACACTTTTTCTGCCATGTCAGCCTTTTGTGTTTAATAGGCACACGTTTTGAACAATTTAAGTGTTCAACAGGTATTAGCCCTAATTAAGGTGTCTAAATGAAATATCCAGAGAACTTTAATGGGCTGGAGATAACTTCAGCCAAAAAGTAATGAAACATATATAATGTTAAAACCAATGTTTATTTATAATGAAATGAAACATATACAGGGGCAGCTCAACGTAATTGGGGGCCTAAAACGAAATTTCAATTTGAGGCCTAAAATATAAACAAACATTGTATACATATTTATTCAAAATTTATTTTTCTTACACTATTTAGATGAAAATTATTAGTATTTAATATTGTTTTTCAGTTATTGATTTTTGTTATGATTTTATCAACTCAACATTGAAAACATCCTTTCAGTGAGACAATTATTATATGACACTACTAAAAAAACAGTGAATACCGACCTAAAAATTTCCGACCTCAAATGGAGGTCGGTAATTACAAGCAGTCGGTTTTTATGCAAAATAAAGCGGGAAAACCAAATTCCGACCTCTGGAGGTCGAAATTTTTCCCGAAAAAAATGAATTACAATAAAAACCGACCTCTTGATGTCGGTATTAAACAAATAAATAAATAACAATACTTTATTTTTTCTCAATGTGTAATAAAATTATAATACCGACTTTCGTATGTCGGTAAAATTAAATAGTAAAAATAAATTAATATAAAATACCGACTTCATGAGGTCGGTATTTTTTATATTTAGTTGAGAAAATAATACCGACATCAAGAGGTCGGATTTTATTGTAATTCATTAAAAAATCCGACCTCCTAAGGTCGGAATTTTTTCTCAATTAAATATTTTATAATAATGACTTCCGAATGTCGGTAAAATTAAATAGTATGTAATTAAAATACCAATCTAATGAGGTCGGTATTTTTATTTCATCTAATTACTATTAATTAAAGCGACATCCGGAGGTCAGTATTTTTATTTCATCTAATTACTTTTAAATGCGACATCCGGAGATCGGTTTGTGGAAAGCGGGAAAACCAAATTTCGACCTCTGGAGGTCGGAATTTTTCCCGAAAAAAATGAATTACAATAAAAACCGACCTCTTGATGTCGGTATTAAACAAACAAATAAATAACAATATTTTATTTTTTTTCTCAATAGGTTTTGTGTAAAATAAAAAATAAAAAAAATTATAATACCGACTTCTGTATGTCGGTAAAATTAAATAGTAAAAATAAATTAATATAAAATACCGACCTCATGAGGTCGGTATTTTTTATATTTAATTGAGAAAATAATACCGACATCAAGAGGTCGGTTTTTATTGTAATTCATTAAAAA
>NC_064289.1:51194024-51301564 GCF_019186545.1 Solanum stenotomum | reverse complement strand
AATAAATCTCTTCTATAATGTCCATCATAAATACCACAATATAACAAACTACTAATGCGAGTTATGGCGGTTGTACATAAATTTTAAGCTACATACTTCCTTCCATATACTACTACATTAGCAACTTATCATACTAGGTTCATAAGCTATAAAACATATAACATTATGGTCCACAATAATGTCTCATAGAGACTTATCTTGTGATTTCTCAAAACAATAATGTATACACCATTATGAGAAACAAGAAATTCATTAATGTATATCAGAAACACATAATATGAGCTCAGAGTGTAAAAACATCATAAATGTATCAATCATAAGTACAACCAAGACCCATTCTTTGAACATGTTCTTTAAATGTCTTTGATTGTAAGTCTTTTGTTAACAGATCTGCAATCATGAGATCAGTTCTAATATTCTCAAGTAACACTCTTTGTTTCTGAACTTCTTCCTTGACAATAAAGTACTTTAATTCCTTATGTTTGGCACATTTGGAGTACTTATCGTTCTTGGAGAAGAATACTGCTGCAGCATTATCACAATAAATTTTCAACGGCTTGGTAATGGTGTCGACAACCCCAAGTCCTGAAATAAAGTTCCGCAGCCATAATGTACGAATTGTGGCTTCATAACATGCCACAAACTTTCTTTGTAGTTTTTTTTTTTTTTTTTTCATTAACCCATTCCAGGATTACTTTGATATCTTCCTAGCATTCCGACCGCAAAACTAATATCCGATCTTGTGCAAGTTTGAACATACATCAAACTTCCAACAATAGAAGAGTAAGGAATTGTTTCCATTTCTTTTCGTTCTACATCATTCTTTGGGCATTGCATGAGATTAAATTTGTCCCCTTTTTGAATAGGAACTATTCCTGCTGAACAATTGTTCATGTTAAATCTCTCTAGAACTCTTTCAATATAACCTTTTTGAGACAGTACCAATAATCCTTGTGATCTATCACGGAATATTTCTATCCCTATCACATAGGATGCCTCACCCATATCTTTCATTTCAAAGTTCATAGAGAGAAAGTCTTTCGTCTCACGCAATATGCCTAAATCATTAGCAGAAAGTAAAATGTCATCAACATATAGGACTAAAAATATAAACTTACTCCCACTAATCTTTTGGTATATGCACCGATCAACGGTAATTTCCTTAAATCCAAAAGATGTTATGGTATCATTAAACTTTATATACCATTGTCGTGAGGCTTGTTTGAGTCCATATATTGACTTCTTTAGTTTACACACCATCTGATCTTTTCCTTTAATTTTGAAACCCTCTGGTTGGTCCATATAAACATCCTCCTCGAGGTCTCCATTTAGAAAGGCAGTTTTCACATCCATTTGATGTAACTCTAAATCATAATGAGCTACTAAAGCCAAAATAATTCTTAATGAGTCTTTCTTTGAGACCGATAAAAATGTCTCTTTATAATCAATGCCTCCTTTTTGAGTGTATCCCTTGGCAACAAGTCTGGCTTTATATCGTTCAATATTACCATTAGAATCGCGTTTGGTCTTGAAGACCCATCTACATCCAATTCTTTTAGAACTTTCTGGTAATTGAACAAGATCCCAGACTTTGTTGTATTCCATGGATTTTAACTCTTCATTCATGGCATTAATCCATTTATCAGACTCAGGACTTTCTATGGCCTGTGAAAATGAAATCGGATCTTTATTAATTCCAATGTCAAAATCTGACTCTTGCAAATAAATCACATAATCATCTGAAATGGCCGATTTTCTTTCTCTTTGAGATTTTCTTAATGGCACTGTTTGTGATTCATTTGCGTCAAATATTTGTGAGTTAGTTCTTTCTTGAAGTGTTTCACCCAAGTATTGTTCAACATTGTTAAAGTGTTTTTCAACAATAGGAACAACATTTGTTATTGATGCGGAAGTAGGTACATTTATGGGCAATGAAATATTTACCCTTACCTCATTAATTTCCACACTTTGTCGTTCAACACTCCCACTAACTTCACCATTCTCAATGAATTTTGCATTACCGATTTCAACAATTCTCGAACTATGATTTGGACAGTAAAACCTATACCCTTTAGATTTCTCTGGATAACCAATAAAGTAACCACTTACCATTCGAGAATCTAATTTCTTTTCATGTGGATTATAAACTCTAGCTTCCGCTTGACAACCCCAAACATGCAAGTGTCTTAAACTAGGCTTCCTTCCCGTCCACAGTTCAAAAAGGGGTCTTTGAAACTGCCTTACTAGGAATCCTGTTTAATAAATATACAGCGGTTTTAAGAGCATACATCCACAATGATTTGGGTAATGAGGAATTACTCATCATACTCCTAACCATATCCATAAGTGTTCGATTACGCCTTTCTGCAACACCATTTTGTTGAGGTGTTCCTGGCATAGTATACTGTGCACATATGCCATGTTCTTCAAGGAATTTTGCAAATGGACCTGGATATTGTCCTGATTCGTTATACTTTTCATAATATTCACCACCTCTATCTGACCTAATGATTTTCACTTTTCTATCTAATTGTCTTTCAACCTCATTAACGTACACTTTGAGAGTGTCCGCTGCTTGGGATTTTTTTCTTTCAACAAATAGATAAATCCATAACGTGAAAAATCATCGATAAAGGTGATAAAATATTTTTCTCCATCAAAAGATGGAACATCAAAAGGTCTGCAAATATCAGTGTGTATAATTTCAAGAAGTTGAGTGCTCCTTGTGGCACCTTTCTTGGTATGTTTGGTTTGCTTTCCTTTAATGCAATCCAAACATATATCAAGATCAGCAAAATTCAAATTCGAAAGAATTTCATTCTTTACTAATCTTTTTAATCGTTCTTTGGATACATGACCCAAACGTTTATGCCACAAATAAGCAGAACTTTCATTTAGTGAACTACGTTTAATTCCAATATTTTGATAAATAGTAAGCAGGGATTCAGAAAAATTATTATCGAGTCTCAATCTATATAAACCATCAATAAGAACACCAGAACCATAAAAAATAGTATTCTTATATAAATTGAAACATCCATGTCCAAACTTAAAATCAAATCCAGAAGCCTCAAGTCTTGAAAGGGAAATCAAATTCCTAGAAACTGAAGGAACATAAAGAGTCTGTAATAGATCAAGGTGATGTCCAGTCTCCAAGATCAATCGATAAGTCTATATGCCTTCAATTTGAGCCTTCATGCGTTTCCCATAAATACGAAATCCTTATTTGGATTTGTAGTTTGGATCGTAATGAATCCCTTTCTTTTCAAACCAAGCTTTACGTTTCAGGCAATCTTTCTGATAGCGTCCTTCCTTTTTACAGAAACGACACACATCAGCCTTGAGTTCCTTATGAGCATCCTGTGGAACTTTAGCAGGTGCTTTCTTTTTCTTAAACTTGTTGACCTTCACTTTAAGTCCTTTATTAGCTCCTTAACCTATGAGGTTAATTGAATGACCTCCTTGTTTCTTAAGTCTTGACTCCTCTTGAGTAAGCATACTGGACAATTCACTAACATCCCATTTATCCTTAATAGTGTTATAGTTAATTTGGAATGGTCCATACTCAAGAGGCAATGAGTTCAGAATGAACTGAACCAAGAAGGTGTCATCCACTTTCATCCCCAAGGTCCTAAGTCTTGTTGCAATGTTAGTCATCTCGATGATATGATTTTGCATACTACGCGACCCATCAAACTTCATGGTCGTGAGTTCAGCCATTAGTGTACCAGCAAGAGACTTATCAGCAGAACAAAAACGTTCTTTCACAAACTTCAGGTATTCCCTGACACTTTCTGTTTGTGGAATAGTACTCTTAATGTTGTTAGCAACAGTCATTCGCATGAACATAAGGCTTAATCTGTTAGAGCGTTCCCATGATTTATGAAAAGACTTCTCATCCTCACTGCTCTTATCAGTAATTGCAGTAGGTTTGTCATTCAGCAGAGCCAAGTCAAGATTCATTACACCAAAGTGGAACTGTACTTGTTCATGCCATTCAGAGAAGTTTAATCCATTGAACACAGTAACAAACGAAGCATGCGAATGAAGAGAAATAACTGCAAAATAGATATACATGCTCACAAATCAGAAAATAATGTGAATTCAGTAAAGCGATAAAAAATATATCGTAATTCACCTTTGGGTAGATATTACGACACATTATCATAATTTAAATGCCAATTTTATCTTTAATAGGTAATTGAATAATTTTTAATCAAACATATATGACATCTTTGGATATACAATATAGGTTTGACTAAAAAGATTAATTTACCTCATAATTTTCACTATTCGTAGAATGATTGATTCACCTTTGGGTAAATTCTTAAATTCTAGCAATAGTGAAAGTCAATTTATCTATTTATTTTTCAATATATAGGCATTTAATTAACTTTCATAGATAACTGACAGTTTTATGAATGCATATTTTTCTTAACCATACTAGTTTGGCCACTTTGGTGACTAACAAACTATATGAATACAAATGAATACATAATCTCATAAAATTTTGTGCATGTGAATAATTTTAAACATTTTAGTTTGGCCACTTTGGTGACTAACAAACTATAGAAACATAATACATGCATCAAGTGATCATAAACATGATATGTGTAAACGTTAATTTCTCTAGTTTGACCACTTTGGTGACTAACAAACTGATGCGCAAAGTACACACATAATATTTATTGTTTAGTTTAACGATCACTTTAATTTATTGCACAATCTAAAACAAAACATAACCATTACATTATGGGAGGATTAACTTAAGGGTCCAAACACAAGTACAAAATTAGCTACAAGTTTGATTATAATTTGAAGATAACGTAAGAGTATATAATAACTTGTGGCCATAATTACTATTACAAGTTTAACTTGGAAACACCAGAAAACTGAGTCATACTTAAAACCAATCAAGTTGCATGGACAACATGTGTTGATGTAATCTAGCCAATCACAAGAAATTCAATAAAAAATTTCCAGTGCATGCAACAAAGAAGCACATACAAGAATAACGAATAATGTAGCATCCCCAAAAGAGAAGAAATTTAAAACGGTTAATTAGCATACATTATCAACTCGAACTGCTTTGTTGTTATGTACACAATTTGAAGATAACGTAAGGTAGTTCACATAATTCATAAATACAACGCTACATAATTTTTGATGCGGTTACATAATTTACGAAAATTATCGGTTCAAACAATCTATGCTCTGATGCCACATGTAAGATTAAATACTTTAATGCATATCAGGATCTTGAACACGATAATCTTACATAGAGAATGTTAGAGGCACATACCTGATGCAGAAGACATCATCACAAAGAGAAGCGGAAGCGTTAGTCGTAAATTGGTTTCTACCTCCTTGCCCTAACTTTATGTTACCACACCCGTCAGTGATGGAACTAATGTAGAGAATATGTGGTAACCCTAATGGGTGGAGGGAGGACCAATTTATAGAGGTTATGACTTAATCTGGTACGTCCATCAAGTAACCAATGTACGGACGAGATCTATTCCTTATTAAATATTATTTATGGTATTACTTTGATTCCAAGTAAACTTGGGCCATAAGTAAGAAATAATTAATAATAATTCTTACATAAGAATAAATTAATAAATAAAAATCTTTGTAGAAGTAGCAAAAAAAAATCATTTTATACACGTGACTTACATCTAAGGCTGGGCATCGGATCGGATCGGAATGGGATGGATTGACCGGTATCGGGATGAACTGGACCGAAATTACCGAGATGGATAGTAAGTTCCGTCCCGTCCCACTATATACCGGGATGGAACCGAACCAGATTAGACCGAAATCGGAACGGGATGGAATAAACGGGACGACACATAGCTATTTCAAAAACTTATAATTTTTTTTAGTTATTTTGATATTTTGAATTACGAAAATATGAATGTTTATTTATTTTTCTAAGTTTAAATTAATTTTTTTAAAATTTATAATGTAATTTTACTTAAGTTTATTTTAAAGATATTTTTTTAATTTTTACTTTTTAAATTTACAAGTTTAAGTTTAATAAAGTTTTTTTGTTTTAAAGTTTTTGAGCTTAAGTTTTCAAGATTTGAAATTTTGAATCTTTTGAAGTTTATAAGTTATTACTTATTAATATGTTAGAAGTTATAGTTATAACATGTAATTTAAATAACTTAAGTTTGTAATTTTAAAAATTAAATAAAAATAAGGATAAAACAATGACACAAATTAAAAATATATCAATCCAATCCAAAAATTTTTTTTTAAAAAAATATGCCTATATATAAATTATAAAATATAAATTAATTAATAAAAAATAATTAACCGAATTACCGGACCGAAACGAAATCAGAATATACCAGGATCAACCGGACCAAAATTATCGGGATGAAATTGTGATTTCGTTCCGTTCCGAGTACCAATTCACGATGTCTCATTCCGTTCCGTAGACTACCGGACTGAAACGAACCGATACCGATACAACCCGATCCGGTGCCTAGCCTTACTTACATCTACTATATCATTGAAAATAATGGACAAAATAGTAATAAATGAGATCATTGGGATTATGTTAACACATCCAATTGGACGTCACCTTCAGTTGGTGGCTGCTTAAACGTAGACAGATATTAAGTAGGCGTTTGGCCATGCGATATCATATCACGATATGAAATTGTGAGATGAAATTAGCGTTTGAATATGCGATTTCACGTTGATTTCATATCATGAGGTGAAATTTCATATTCTCCAAAAATAATGATTTGGGAATTCCATATCATGATTTGGATTTTTTAAATACAAAAATTGACCTACAAGTGTATATTTTGTTAAAACAACTCCACATTTATATCTACTAACCGTTTACTATTACTTTTAAATTTGGTGAATGTAAATGATAAAGTAGGAATTAATTTGGTGAATATAAATAAGAACAAATGGATCAACACTTTTTTGATTCTTCATAAAAAATTCTTTTCTTTCGGCTACATATGAAAATGTTTAAAGCAATTTAATATGAAAAAGGACAAAATTGGTGATGTATGTTTGATAATCAATTCTTCCAATATGTTTGATTTTAGCACAAAATTAATGCACTAAAAATGTGTAATTGCACTCGAGTGAAACAAGGCATGAACCATTATGGTATTGATACACAAGTGAAAATTGTCATAACCTGTACAGTGTTACATAATTATTTGTGAAAGGTGTGATGAAATATTTATGGTCTATGTGCATGAAAATATAATTGCAAATGATATTGACCAACAAATGGCTCAAAGTAACAATGTTGGTTCGTCTTCTCGGTCATATGATCGAGAAATGCACGTTCAACGTTAGGAGATTGTATGTACTATGTGGGAAGATTATATTAAAGACTAATACACTACAATTTATGTTTAATTTTTTTTATTGAATTAAAGTTTGATCAATTAAATCTAGATGAAACAGTTACTTAAGAGGAGAGTACAACTAGCTTTGTAATAATTTATCATGCAATTTTATAATTTTTTGTTTATTTTGTAAGATAGAATAAACAATTGGCGCTATTTTAATAGTTTTACAACTTATGAGATTCTTATGTTTATAAAAAAATATACAACACAAAAATTTAATATCGCATATGCAACCAAAACTTCAACTTCATCTCATGATTTCATATCATGATTTCATATCGCATGATCAAACGGGCCTTAATAATATAGAAATTAATTATATAAATTTGGTTCACGTACACCCATCACTCATAAAATGTTCTTTGAATATGTATTGATATTTTCCAAATATTTCTCAAGGCTGGTCTAATGTGATCTCAGAAACAAGTTTATATATATATTGAATTACCCCAATCATATAAATACAAAATTTAACGAATACACACCCACAATGACTCCATATACAAGTGTTATTTTATCTTTTTTGTCTTATCCCACCATTGACAACCTCTCGTACCTCATCAGAAAGACACTTATGTCTCGTTTTTATTACATTTTGAATTATTTCAGTTTCGCCCTGTAATGAAATGTAATAAGTATTTGATCATGTAATGTAACAAATATTTGATCCTTTTAACTTGTTAGATGAAATTTATTTCTTGATGTTTAATCGGAAATTAAAAAAACGAAATTGGAGCCTAATATTTTTTTTACAACTACAATGTTTAATCGGAAATAACTCATTATTTTAAAACTTAAAAAATCCATCACCGTCTTAGTACCTTAGAAGTAGAGCCGTCAAAATGGGCTTAGCCCATGGGGTCAACTCAACCCAGCCTGTTATTAAGGTAGGATAGGGATAGAGTTTTTCAAGCTCATTTAAAATTATGCTTATGAGCCCAAACTATAGAAGTCCTTGGCCCTTGAGGCTTGATCGGAGCCGGGCAGAGGTCGGCCCATGGGCTAAAAGTTTTTATTTAAGGGTAACTTACAACCATTTCACTAGTATATAAGTTAATTACTGAAATGCACACTATTTTGTAATAGTATGAATCTTACCAGATTTTGGTATGTCTAGATACATGTATCTCGAAATATATGGACTCAAAATTAGGTCAATTTATTCTAGATATACTCTGTCCTGGTGGATTCACATGTATCTAAGATACATAGATAAATCTTGCTCCCTCACTCCCCTCCCATCTTGTTTGTCACTCTCATATCTCGCTCACGTATCTGGTATGCGAGATACATGCTAATTACACTAGTTTTTTTGCTAGCGTTATTGAACAACACCATTGTTTGTCATATATGATTTAAAAATCTTCTCATTTCTTGATGTTATAGAATTTTAATTTTGAAAAGAAAAAAAAAAGAAAAGGGCTTGCCCTCCCCAGCCCTCAGCCTTTCTAGGGTTGGGTTGGGTTGAGCAATTCCAGGCCCTTCAAAATGAAGGGCATGCCCGCCCTAGCCCTTCAAATTCCTTAGCCCACGAAGTTTGGGCCAGGTGGGGCTGGGCCGGTCCTTTTTGACAGCTCTACTAAAAAGTATGCTTTCATATACCACATCGATGGAGAAAGATAAAAATAATTAATTTATAGCATCACACATTCCAAATTCTACTGCCAAACTAGGTTACACTAGCTTGTCACTAGGGATGTTCATGGTTATGGTTAAAAAATTAAACCGAATCACAATCTGAACCAAATCGATTAAAAAACCGATATTTGGTTGGATTTTAAATTTTGAAAATCGATACTATTTGGCTTGATTTGGTTTGGTTTTGTTTTGGTTTTGGTTTTACTAACAAACAACCGCAAAAATAACCAAATGGAACCGATAAATTAGATATATAAATTTTATAATTATTTATATATTATTCATAAATAAAAAATAAGTATTTTGTTATTTTAATTAACTTAAGTCTTTAATTTTATCATTTTCTCAAGCCCAACACTTTAGCCCAACTATAACAATCCTAAGTCCAAGTCCATCAAAATCCATTTTAGTCTTTACTTACTCAACTTCACATAAATTAGTCATACTTTCTCTTAATTGAATCACTTTGTTCATGTAATGATAACTCTAGTATTGTTTAATTGAACCGACAATAGCTTTTTGGTGGATTGTTCATGTATTAGGTGTTTGTGTCTATCAAGATGTGTACGTCCTAAAAAATTAGTATTACTTTCAAACTGAATAAACCAAAAAAATTGAACCAAACTGACAATAATCAAACTGACGGTTATATATTTATTTTCGTTTGGTCTAGTTTGGTTTTAGAAATTTAAAAAACCAACTAGATTGATTTGATTTTGATTTTAATCAATAACCGATCTAAACCAAACCATGAACACCCCTACTTGTCACTGGGCATTAGCTTGGTGAAATTTTCACCGGCTCAGCCCCCATTGATGATGGGTTTGGACTTGATGCACTATCGGGTTAGAGTATAATGTATTATTTTAGAAAAGGCTCGCCGTTTTTTGAGATGACTAGTTCAAATTCATCGTTTGATGATATAGTTAGCCTTTGATTAAACTATCATTCTTTTTATATTAATAAAATTATGGAGATTATTATTTAATTTTACGATATGGGTTTGTTTAAAATTTTAATAGCTTAGGTTAAGTTGTGTGACTTGTATTGCTGGCATATTGAGCTGAATTAATGAGAGAGGAAATCAAATAGAATCAAATTTAATGAGGATAATGATAGATTAATTTATGGACCAAATTGAACTACCCCCAATATTAAGGTCCATCTACTAATATGAACGATTTATATGTGCATGTGTGGACGATCTCAACGCACTATTATAAATTTAAATCATCCCTAGCATAGACAATGATTTTCACATGTCTTATTCAAAACTTACTCATACTCAATTTCATGTCAATACATGTGCACAATATAATATCAACAAAATAGGAGATGATGATGCATCTCAATCAAGCAAATGTTGATATGAGACATACATCACTACCATATATACTAACATTACTTGTACTTTCAAACAATTAAATATATTACCACTTTTAATATTTTATACCATATATTATTAAAGATACAATAAGATAACCACATTCCTTAAAACTAGGATTGATTATTGATTATCTCCTTAATTTACTCTGTCACTCCAAATTAACCACTCTCTCTTAATTTCTCTCTCCCATATTTATCACTTAATTATCTCTCCTTCTTTATGATTTAAGAATTTCACCATAGAATTTCATTCCAACAATGACTAATCTATTCTCTTCTTCTCAAGATATCATCAACATGACTGGCAAAATCTCATGAACCCAAACCTTATTATTTATTGTTCCTTTCTAACGAGACCAAATCGAAGTAATTGTTACAAAGAAAGTTTTTCAAATTAATCAATGGATCAGCCAAACAATTCACACTCACCGTCAAAGACTCCACACACTCTTTATTATCGAAGTTGTGGATTCTATGGATTTTCAAGTTTATTTGTGATGAATTTATATGGTGTGTTGTACCTCTATTAACTAATTGTTTTGACGTAGACAGCGACAAAGATACAATGGGAGAAGGATTAAACATGATTTCTTCTATATGTATCTGAAATTGATATTATGTATCTTAATTTCAAAAGTTTTGAATCTTGTTTTATTAGATGTATCTTATGTATTTAAACAAATTAATGTATCTCTTTTTCATTGTATATGCAATAAGTCTTTATATGTCTGTTAGGTATATATATAACGAATAATTTATCAACATGGTAGACAATAACTTTTGACCTATTTCTAAAGTATGCATCAAGAACATGAATATCTGGTCATCTACATGTATCAAGAACATGGGTTTTTTTGTATCTAAATATATTCGTAATGAATTTTGGCTTATAAACTGTACATGTATCTGAATACTAGATACATGTATATGCTATACAAATATTTATTGTACATTAGATACAAATATACAGTAAATACATGTGTATTTGAATGATTCATCTTTAGATATTGGTGTTATATACATTTTTATACAAAAATGTATCTAAAGAATATAACTTAGATACATAATCATGTATAATAAATACAAATGTACTTATGGAAATCATTCTTAAAATAAATCTCAGATACATGCATCACTATTATTGTAGGTAAGATATATATCAGATAAATAATTATATACATTATAAGATAGACATATAGATTCATGTAATTAAGAATGTAACTGTACTTGGTACATAAAAAAGTTCTCGGATATATGCAGGAAAAAACTCACAACATCAAGAAACAAAGAAATAAATTAAAAATGATTTATCGATATTTTTGGAAAATTTGATATGGTTAATATGCCGAGGATGTTGAAAGTCTGTTAGAGTAGTCAATCATAATCCTTTAATTAAGGAAATCAATTACAACCATTTAATTCAAACGAATTCTCATTTTTTAAAATTTCGTCGAATACATGTATCTGTCGAGTTAAGATACATGTATCCAAAGAACAAAATATGGTACAAGAAGTAATAATCGAAACCACCGAATTCTAGTAGTTAGGACCTAAACTAATGAAATTTATGTAGTTTGCTCTTATTTTATTACATAGAAGAGGATACAAACATGTAAATCTTTGTCGACATGTCTATTTCTAATCGAGGGTAATTCAATACTTTTTTCATCGTAATTTGTTTTTCGTATTTTTGTTTTTAGTCTGTCAAATATTTGAAAATTACATAAAAATTATTATAAATTAAAATAATTAATAACTAAAAATAAATTTGTTAAAAATCTAATTGACTCTTGAAACTGTGCTAGTGCCACATAAATTGAGTCAGATGGAATAACATATATTATTTTAAAATAACGTAAAAATACTTTAAATCACAATAATTAATAAAAAATTGACTCTCAAATTCCTATTAATATCATATAAAATAAAATTTTAAAAAATGACATATTTTTTATCTGTGATGACAGAGTCTCTTATATCTAGTTTGAATGAAAATGAGCTAATAGCCAGCAAGTTCATTTATTTGTTTTAACCCATTTTGTTCACAACTGAAGAGATACAGTTGTCCTTAGAACTAAATTATTCAATATTTTGTGCCATTTGTTTGACATTTGATATTTTGGAGTGATATTCTCCCATGTGGCCTATTTGCTCCATCTTCGTCTTGTTAGTTATTAATAATTATAATTTAGTGATTTATTATTATATTTATGTTATTAAGGAAAATAGTTTGATATATTATTTAACTTTTTTCATTTAAAGTTGATTTATTTTTTTATAAAAGTAGCTAACAGTTATTTTTACTGTTACAAAAATGGCTCACATATACCCTTTTATCTTATGAAAGTGAAAAAATTAATTCAAAATTTATTTTTTTTATTTATAATGTTAAAAAAATTCATGTAGAGGTATATATATATATATATATATCATTTTTTTGACTTATTTGATTATCATTATTTGAGTTTTTTTTTCTTATTTTTTCATTCTTTAGTATAAAAATATGAGGAAAGAAAAGTGTGAATGAAAAAAGAGAAAAAAGTAAGAAGAAATTTTAAAACTAATAATTTTTCGGATATATTGTAATCATTTTTTTTGTGTATGTTAAAATTTTTTTGGGCATATGTGATAAATTTTAGTAGAAAGTTAGTGAAAAATAAATTTAATCAGTCATTGAATTAAAAAAAAAAATACGTATGAGAAGTATCAAATATATTCCTACATGATTTTTTTTAAAATAATAATTGATTTTTCACTTCTATTAGAAAAAATCGATTTATGTGAGTCATTTGTGAAATAATTCAAGTATACATGAGTTACCTTTATAACGAGGGGTATATCAACTTTAAGGAAAAATTCTTTTGGCCAGAATAATAAAATAACATATTTCACACTATTTTATTTTACTTTTTTGAATATTTTTATCCTTTTAACTTTAATATCTTTTAATAAAAATATGGGGAAAAAATTAGATTATTTTAAAATAAAAAAGAATATTATAGACTTTTTAATTTTCTGGCCAAATTTTTTGACCATTTAATATTACCCCAACTTTAAATAACAAAATTAAGAGGTATATTAGCTCTCAAACCTCAAAATCCTCATGTGCTAGTAACATTAATGTCAATAAATAAACTTAATTGAAGTATCAAAATCTTAAACTAGGGACAAAAATGATAGATGAGTAGTAATTTTTGTTCCCTCTCCATCCCACCCAAGAGGCAAAAAAAAAATTATGTTCCCTATCTTCCACACGCTTGGGAAAGTGTTTTGATTCCTAATTTTGGTGATGTCATTTTAATTTGTGTTTGCTTTTTCAAAATTCATGTATATTCAGTCTTTGACAAATTTAGATATATAATATTAAAATTAGTTTCGATAAAGTCCAATTTCAGATACATATAACTAAAATTTAATTATTTTTAGTTGACACATATTATTTACCCTAAAATAAATACAGTTGAATTTGTGTTTAAAATTTAAAAGACACATATATTGAATTCGAAATTTATGAAATGAATAAGTAAAATAATGCAAATAATGGATAAAACAAGAAAATAATCTGATCCTTAATAAACTAAGTGCATGGAGAATGCAAGAGATTGAATGACAAGAAAGTTTACAATTGAATTGAAGTGTTTACTAAAAATAATCCATGAATTTCATTTATATGTAGTATCATATAAAAATGTCTAAAGTTTGCTTTTTATCAAACCTAACTTCAGACCCTCCATTTTTAACAATTTTTTATGGCTAAATATTTTCATTCATTGGAGTAAGCCTCACTCGACAAACTTGCCTCTAATAAAAGATAAAATTATTGACCTATAACATAAAGTGAACAACACATACTAACAAATAATCTAATACATAAGTTAGTAAAATATAGAAGGGATAAGGATCAAATAAACGCTTATTCTATTCGAAAATTTTTGCTCTTCATTATATTTGAGTTGAATCTTACTTATATTGATAGAAGAAAAAAAAGGTTTATAAATCACATCCACATAATGTGAGGGGGTACTACATGTGATAGTGAAATGAGACCTTGTGTGATAGTGAAATGGAACCTAAAGATAAAAAGTGGAGTTAGAATCGAAGCTAAAATTTAAAATTTATCAATTTAAATTTATCATAAAGTCATAATTTTTTTCAGTTATTAAGTTTGCACTAAATATTTATATATGTGTGTGAATTTTCTGTTATAACTACAAAATTTAACAAAAAAACAATTGAGTTCATCCGAATTTTATTCGTCCGAATTAATAATAAATAATGCCTCTAGAGTGAGGCTCCTTAATGGCTAGAAAGTCTTGAATCAATGTGAACAACCACAAAATGACATGTTATTAATTAATTATTATTAATAGCAATATTTAAAAGAAGTGGTTGGTCTAACTTCTTACTTGAATTACCAAATTGATTCTCCCACATGATGTAGTCACTCAAGTGGCCAGTACATTATGGGATATGAAAAGACTTAGCCAACCTGTGACACTGAAATTCAGCAAAAAATAGTAGGGCAACAATATTTAAATATATATAGGTACTATTAGAAATAAATAGGTTTTTTCTCTCACGAATCAATAAGGAATTTATATTATAAAGGTGATTTTTTCACTGAACTAGCTCACTGAAAAAACGGAGAATGAGAAACTGCTTCTCATCAAAATACTGAGAAACTTCCTTATTTTTTCGTATGAAAATATTATTATTTTTTTCTTTTTTCATTGTCTTGAACTAAATATTTTTGGAAATAGCTACTGAACACTTTTTAGTGAAAAATTTCAATGGAAAGATATCGACATTGATATTCTGTGTCCGTAGGATCAATTCCACCTTAGAGATCTTCCAAATCCGCAGCTACAAGCTATCGAGTGGGTACATGATCTCCTACTGGTGATATATGCAATCGAAAAATCTAAATATGCAAGATATAGAAAGGATATATGCCATTCTTGAAGGGCTAAGGAAGAGTCTATTCATGTACAATTAATTTTGTAACAAAGCAAAAAATGACAAAAACTCTTTCTTCTCTGTAGCAGGCGAGGCAAAAAAGACAACTAATGCCCCTTGCTTAATATATTTTTTTAGTAGTGAGGCAAATTAGATGTTTAATGCAACTGGACAAATCTTAAAATGGGAAAAGTTGGGGTTGGGTGAAGCTAAATTGCCAAGTTTCTAGATGAGAAAATCTAAGATTTTCAACTTAACTAGGATTTGTTGGTGTGAAAATGACAATTTTAATAGTTAATTAAAGAGATTGCCATTTTTAAATTTTTGTGTTAATGGTTAAATATATATATAATTTTATTTTTGTGCGAGTTTCGTATCTCAATTATTTATTGTTCTATTTATCTATTTAAATTATTACTTCGTGTGTATTAAAACATATCTCAATACTGAGTTGCCAAAATATTATTACCACTCGACAATAGGTGTGTAGGCTAACTCAACATCGAAATGTATTTTGATAGAAAAGAAATGATAGTTAAATAAGTAAATGAAATGATGAATAATTGAGGTATAAAATTTCGTAAAAAATCATAGTTATCCCTAGGGGTGTACATGACCGGGTTGGTTCGGGTTTTTCAAATATCAAATCAAACCATTTGTGTCGGATTTTTAAATCTATAAACCAACCAATAAAACTCGGATTTTTCAACCTCGGATTTTTTTGGGTTTTTCGGATTTTCGGGTTTTTCCGGTAAAGTATTCATACAAACATATAATTTACTTGTACTTCAAATATTTCTTTAGTCCTACCAAAATACAACTATCTAAGGTGTTTCTTAAGAAAATAACACAAAATATGATATGAGTAATGACACTAAAATATCCAATAAAATAATAATAATAATAATAATAATAATAATGAAATCGCGTAAAACAAATATTGCAAATTAACTAGTCATAATGAAAATGATCATAATTTAAAAGTACTAAATCATGCTAAAATAAGTTTAATAAGTATTAGTTACATGACTAAATATTAAAGGAAATTAAAATAAGATTATGTATTTGAATTGTCTAAACCAATGTAAAACCAAAGAACAAATATTCAATATTATTGTCATTTTTAGTGTTGAAATGATTTTCTTTATGGATTAATATTAATTTGATTTTGATTTAAGCTTTATTATAATTACCAACATTTGTGGACTATAATCTTTATTGTACCATTCAAAATTCTAAGTTTCAAATTTGAAAATAATATATTAAAAGATAAAAACTATGAAAAAGTATAAGAAATATTTAAAAATTATATCAAAGTAAATATTGTTATGTATAAAATAAAATTTTAAAATTATATATATAATGTCGGGTTGGTTTGGTCTCAGGTTGGTTTATTTTAGTTAAAACCAAACCAACCCAAATATAGTCGGGTTTTTTTTTTCAATACCAAAACAAGTCAAACCAACCACTAGTTGGGTTTTTTTCTTCGGTTTGACTCGATTTGCGATTTTGTATGGTTTTCGGTTTGATTTTGTACACCCCTAGTTATCCCTTTGTCCAACAATGGTTGTCTACTATACTATTTTGGGATGTCAAACAACATTTGTTTACTTTATGAAATCAATGGATAATTTTGCACTTAATTCCTAATTTACTCTTATCATTAATTATAGTCATTTTCCGATTATATTTTTCAAGACATTGTATTTATTAGTCCCTCCATCGACTTTTAATTGCAATAGTTTCCTTTTTTAGGGTCAAACTATAAGAATTTCGACTAACATTTTACGATGTATTTTTACATCATTTGATATGCAAAAAATTGTAATTTATAGTACTTTTCATATAGTTTTTGAATATCTATATTTATTGTTAAAAATTTGAATTAATGTAATCTAATTTAATTTTGAAAATTACTTAAATTGACTTTCGAAAAACGCAACATGACAATTAAAAGTGGACAGGGGGAGTATATTCAAAAGGTGATATAGTAAAATTATTCTTCTATTTATAGTTTCTTAAAAAATGTGCAAAATCAATAAAACGAAAGTTATTAGAATCAAATTAGGATTTTTTTTATTTTTTCCCAAATTAGGATTTCAACTAATGGTAGAGATAAAATTTAATTAAAAACAGTTCAAATATAAATAATTAAATACATTTTTTATATTTATATATGTAATGTAATTAAGTATTTTTTAGTGAATTAACGTCAATTCAATTGACCCGGTTGCTCCGCCGCTGATTTCAAGTACTTGAGTGGAAAAAAAGGTCTATAAGAATTCTCCTAAAACATTTTCCGGTCTTCAATTTTTACTTGTTTTGTGTCGAATTAAAATTTTGATTAGTATTTTAAAATATATGTTGTATTTTAACGTGAGAAAAATTATATTTATAGTTTTATTTTTTGAAATGTCGAGAGCAATCCATAAATTTTGTTCGTGAACATTTTGTTAATCTGCTCACTGTGTAATAGCTCGCGAATTGTATGATATAAATCATGTTAGACAAACCTCATGCAACGAGATCACGACTAAGTAGCAGACAAAGATTGGATTCAATCCTATGAGAGACCTGCCTCCCAACCACTCAACCATGCACTTGTTGGCTTTATTTTAAATTTTGTTTAATTATAAAATATACTTATCCTTTTCTATTTAGTTATTACCATTTTGGGTTTCATGTCCTTTAAGAAACTATATAATCTTACCATTGTACTTTTATGTAGTATTTTGCTTGAAGTCAAGTTAATATATAAACATGATCCTTAACTTGACTTCAACAAATAACTATGCCCTCCAACTTTGAATGTGCACAAGTATGCACTTAAATTTATATAAAATTGAACAAGTAGACACAAGTGTCCTAAATGACACAATACACGTAGGACACCATGTATGACACAAAATTGTCATGTAGGGTGCCATATAGGACGAATGTGTTCATTTATTCAATTTTATACAAATGTAAGTGTCTACTTGTGCACACTCAAAGTTAAAAGTCATAGTTGCCAACAAATGTCAAATTAAGGGTCATGCTTATGCATTAAAATGAACATGGATAAGTTTATTTTGATTAATTAATTTGATCAATGAACATGAATTAATTATTTAGTTTTCCTAGGTTGGTCAAATACATAATTTCAATGCTAATAACATTCAAGGGTAAAATAGGAAGTATAGTGTTATTTATGCATTGATTTTGTGAAATGACAGGTACTTCCTATTGAATTGTTACACCTATTAAGAAAACAATGATTGACATAGTGATTTTACCATTTTATCCCTATTAATTATGAAGTCGATGAACCAAAGTTTTTAAGACTTTCAAAAAGTTCTACCTTTTTTTAAGTAATTAATTGAACGTATAATAGATAAAAAAAAATTGTCCTTGATTTGTCAAAGGGGACAAATAAAAAGAATCAAGTAAAAAAAAGGACAAGTAATTAGAGATAGAAGGAGTATGAAAGAACATTTGTTTTAGTAAGGACGACTTGTAAATAAGAGCAAAGAGAGTAATTTTAAAATGTTTATTTTATTATAATTTATAGACACACAAATATCTATAATTTATTTTTATCATAAATTTCAAAAAGGAAAATCTTTTTTCAAAGACTTGATGAAAAAAAAATTGAAAAATGGTTGTTTTTATTATTCCACTAGCTGTTATGCATCTGAGTTGGCCTCTACTTTGCTAGATTTGTGCTGTTATGCAAAGAAACATCCTTTGCCTCTCTTTCTTTCTTTCTTTGTTCTTTTCTTTCTAAAAAGATACTCTTTACTACCCCTTCCCAAAAAAAAAAAAAAAAAAAAAAAAACTTGTGATTTGGCTTCTATTCACCCATTCCAAATCTGGGCAATCTCATTCTTGGAGCATATTTAATCAAAAAGGTTCAATCTTTTTCTTCTTCAGCTGTAGTTATAATTGAAAAATTTTCCAATTCTTGGATTGTTGGGGTTTTGAAATGTTGTCATTACATAGTTTTTTGTTTGTATTGTTGTTGGGGTTTTTCTGTGTTTGTTCTGGATTTGATCCTTCTGATGAGTACTTAATAGACTGTGGATCTTCAAAAGATACTAATTTTGGTAATAGGGTTTTTGTGTCTGATAAATCTGGTTCGAAGTTTCTGTCAGTTTCTCAAGATATATTAGCTGATAATACAAGGTCTACTGATTCACCCCTTTATCAAACAGCTAGAGTATTTACTCAAACTTCTAGTTATAAATTCCCTATTACTAAAGTTGGAAGGCATTGGATCCGTCTTCATTTTTCCCCATTTGTGTACCAATCTTATGATATGAGTTCAGCAACTTTCTCTGTTTCAACTCAACAAAATGTTCTCCTTGGAAATTTTAGTCCTAAAAAGGATGTATCTGTTAAGGAGTTTTCTGTTAACGTAACGACGGGTGATCTTGTTATCACTTTTTCCCCTTTGAGTGATTCATTTGCTTATATAAATGCTTTGGAAGTTGTCTCTGTACCTGATAGTCTTATAACTAATGATGCCTCGACGTTTGGTCCATCTGGAGTATTTAGTGGTATGTATGCACAAGCACTTGAAACAGTTGCTAGAGTAAATATGGGTGGACCAGCTGTATCGTCTGAAAACGATACATTATGGAGGAATTGGGTGCCTGATCGGGGTTACTTGACACAGCCCGATTTTGCAAAGTCCTTGTCTAAGATTGGATCTGTAAAGTATTTAGCCGGTGGAGCAACATCGGATATAGCACCACCGAGTGTTTATGGTACTTGTACTAAGATGAATGTGGATGCTGCTGGTAATGATGCTAGTGCTAATTTTAATGTGACGTGGGTGTTCAATGTGGATGTTGGTTTCCAGTATTTCGTTCGATTACATTTGTGTGATATTGTGAGTACAGCTGCTAATCAGCTGTTGTTTAATATCTATGTTGATTCGTCGAATATAGCTTCAGATTTTGATCTGAGTTCTAAAGTTCAGAGCAGATTGGCTACCGCGTATTACATGGATTTTGTGACACCACAAGCTAATAGCAACAACATTAGCATTAGTATTGGCCCATCTTCAAAGAGTGCTTTTCCAGATGCCTTTCTAAATGGAGTGGAACTGCTGAAGTTGAATAACTCTCAAGGCAGCCTTGCTGATGTTTCCTCTGTTCCTCCTTCCTCGAGCTCGGGCTCGAAAAAGAATATCGGAGTCATCGTGGGCGCGATTGTAGGTGTGACACTTGTGTTGCTCGTTGTTGGTTTTCTGTTTTGTATGCGCAGAAGAAGAAAGCAGGAACAACTCGGCCTGTCGAAAACATGGATTCCTTTGTCTATTGGTGGTGGTGGCTTGTCTCATACTATGGGAAGCAAATACTCGAACGGGACGACCTTAAGTGCTGCTTCTAACTTGAGTTATCGCATCCCTTTTGCAGCCATGCTAGCAGCAACCAAAAAGTTTGATGAGAGTTTGGTCATTGGGATAGGTGGCTTTGGTAAGGTATTCAAGGGCGTTTTAAACGATGGGACGAACGTAGCTATTAAGAGGGGTAATCATAGCTCCCAACAAGGTCTTAGAGAGTTCCAAACTGAAATAGAGATGCTCTCTCAGTTCCGTCATCGTCATCTTGTTTCATTGATTGGATATTGTGATGAAAAGAATGAGATGATTCTTGTGTACGAGTACATGGAAAATGGGACCCTCAAGAGCCATCTGTATGGTTCGGATATGCCTAGTATGAGCTGGAAACAGAGACTGGAGGTTTGCATTGGGGCAGCCAGAGGTCTACACTACCTTCATACTAGCTACGCCAAAGCAGTTATACATCGTGATGTCAAATCAGCAAACATATTGCTTGATGAGAATATGATGGCAAAAGTAGCTGATTTCGGTCTTTCTAAGGCAGGACCTGAGCTCGATCAAACTCATGTTAGCACGGCAGTGAAAGGGAGTTTCGGGTACCTAGATCCTGAATATTTCAGGAGGCAGCAACTGACCGAAAAAAGTGATGTTTACTCTTTTGGTGTTGTTCTGTTTGAAGTTCTTTGTGCTAGGCCTGTAATCGATCCGTCTCTTCCAAGGGAGATGGTTAATTTAGCTGAATGGGCGATGAAGTGGCAGAAGAAGGGACAACTAGAGCAAATCATAGATCCCAATCTTGCTGGAAAAATAAGACCGGATTCCCTAAGGAAGTTCGGTGAAACAGCAGAGAAATGCTTGGCTGATTTTGGCGTGGACAGACCTTCAATGGGCGACGTGCTGTGGAACCTCGAGTATGCACTTCAACTACAAGAGGCAGTTATTCAAGTCGATCCTGACGAGAACAGTAGCAATCTCATCGGAGAACTCTCTCCTCAGGTAAACGATTTCAGTCACGTCGATGCCACTACTTCAGCAATGCAATTCGAAGGGTCGAATCTAGATGATCTATCTGGAGTTTCCATGAGTAAAGTTTTCTCACAATTGGTTAAGTCTGAAGGAAGATAAATTTGGTGAAAGATTGTATACAATTGTACTCTTTTTTTTGTTAGCTCCTCTTTTAATTCCACTTTTTTGTTCATTAATCATGTGAAGATTGTACTTTTTATTTTTTTAAACTATAGTTTTACATGTACTGCTTTTGTTATGAATATAAAAATTATTCCAGCATAAAACTTGTAAATTATTGATAACCTCGGTTTTCGATACATCGATTAATCTTTATGTAGGTGTTATTCGGAGAATAATTAATCGATCTAGATTTATGAATTATTATTATAGAGAATTTGTGAGTAGAATTGGAAAAGAAGGGCAAATGAAATGAGGAACCATAATAAGAAATGAAGTTTTTTTTGTTAAAAACAAAAATTATTTATTTTGATTTGATGTGTTAAACCACTTTTGGGTTGTCTTGCAACTTACATTCTAATTAAGTCAATTATATGAGTCACTATTTACACAAATAAAAATCTCTAATTAGATTAAAAGGACTCGAAACAAGAAGTTGTAACTGTGTGGAAAAATAGTAGTTTTTTATTTGAAGAAAGATTTATTTCAAAAGTAGCAATTTTATAGTATTTTTTAACCTTCTCTTTGAAGTTCAAAACACCAAACTTTTTTTTTTGGTAAACACCACACTAGTTACGGTCGATATTAATGTTTATAGCAATTAGTTATACGTTTTATAATAAGAAAATTATTTGGGCGGATATTTTTTAGGAAAATAATTATTGATTTTAGTGGTATTTTTTATATATATAACTATAATTTATAGTAATATATAACAATACTATGATGAATGTGTTATATACTAAAGTGAATTATGCATACAATATAAATGTATCATAAGTTTTAAAATATATTATATTTGTTTGGTATGAAATTAAAAGTGAGCTAACAAACTATGAATTATTTTCTAAATTCAAAATATAACGTAAAATTAGTTTTGAATTTTCATCAATAAAACATAAATTTTCAATAAAAATCAATTACCCCCTCTGTTTCAATTTATGTGATACATTTCGTTTTTTGAGAGTCAAACAATTTAAGTTTGATCGAGAATTTGCATTTTGCGCATGACATCTTCAATTTTTTTAAAATGAAGTTTATATATATTTATGAATTACATAAAAAGTACTATAAGTTACAATAATTGATTATCAAAAAACTTTTAAAATGTATGAAAAATTTATGATCAAAGGTAAATTTATTTAAATTTCAAAATTCGAAATGCATCATATAAATTGGACCGGAGGAAATAATAAATTTTACCGAAAAAAAGTCATGCGGAGAGAAAGTCTATATTAGAATTGTTTTGTTGAAGCTTAAAAGTGCAGAGGAAGAGTTGGGTGGGACCCATTACTTAGATAATGTAACTAAAGGTTAATTATGTGAGAGAATTCCAAAAAAGTCATAAAAGTTTCAACAAGTTGAACATTAGAAGCTATGAAATAAAAGTAAAAGACAAAAAAATTCTCAAGCTATTGCAGTAATTCGAGGTTGTACACACGTTGACGGAGATGTGTGTGCTATTCCCCTTTCTTATATGTAAAACAACAATAGCCATATATATTTTGAGGGCTTAAGTCACGAGTCCGGAGCCAAAAGAGAAACTTTTTTCTTCCAAAAAACATAAACAATATATCAATTATTTTTAACCAAAATGGCGAAATCGCTGCTGAGGGAGCGATATCTTTTAACGTCGTGTATGCCATTAAAATTTCATTAAAAATCACTGGCCCAACAACGATTTTAGGATTTTTTTTTTGTAAAATCGCTGCCTCTGCAGCGTTATTCAAAAAAAAAAAAAATTAAAACATTAAGGAAAATTGCTGCCAAAGTAGCAAATTTTTTTAAATTAAAATCGCTACAATTTTTATTTTTTTAAAAAAGAAAACGCTGGGCAACAATTTTAGAGAATTTTTTTTTCAAAAACGCTGCCTCAACAACGATTTTAGAATTTTTATAATCTTTTTTTAGAATAACGATATTGAGGCAGCGATTTTACAAAAAAAATTATTTTTTTCCTAAAATCGTTGTTGAGGCAACGATTTTAATTTAATTCAATTTTTTTTTTGACAAAATCACTGCTGGAGTAGCAATTTTGCTGCTTTGGTTTAAAAAAATTGGTATACCATTTATGTTGTTAGGAGGAAAAAAGTTGCACTTTTGGCTCCGGACTCCTTAAGTCATCTGCGGCCCCTTAAAGTTGTCCGTGTAATTCATTTAGACAACTCAACTAGACCTAGTACCTATTGAACACCTCTATCAGCCAAGATTTTAATCATTTAAACAATTTTTTTGTCACTTTTCATAAATTGTGTGGCGTGTGTTAATAAGCTCCCCACGTGTATAAAATGACCATTTAACAACTACCACGTGCATCCGACGTGTATTTGTTAATGGGTTAAATGGGCAAAATCTCTAAATCGTTAACTTTGACAGAATTGAAGTTCTCTCTCTCTCTTCGTGATTTCTTCCAAATTGAAGTTCTCTCTCTTCGCGATTTCTTTCAGATTGAAGTTGAAATCGTCTTGTTCGTGTTATGATCTTGAAGATTTCTCTGTGTAAGTTAGGATTGATAATGCTTTCTACATGCTTTGTGAAATGAATTAAAAAGCTAGGATTTTGTTAAAATCTAGGGCTCGTAATTTTTGCGAATATTCTATCCTTTTTTTTACAATTTCCCAGTAAATATGCTTTTAAGATTTGATTTTTAGTTGTTGTATCAGTTATATGAGTATACTCCAAAATGGACCACTTTTCCATTTTGAAACTAATGTATTATACTAAAGAACTGGGGTATGAAATTGTTGGAGGCTTTTATGTAAAGGATTTATTGAATAAACAATTTGTCTTAATTACATATGACCAACATCTTCTACACCTAATTAAAAACTTAAAATATGAGGACACTTTTAAAGTATTTGTATGTCGTGTATTAGATGAACCCTCACTTGACACTAATGGACCCATTAGCTATCTAACTAATGATAGTATTGATGTTAGTGAGGTTGTTGACCTAGGCGGAGAGGGTGAGACTGTTAACCTAGGCAGTGAGAGTGTTGATGTTAACCTTGGTGAAAAGGGTGAGGCTGTTAACTTAGGTGGAGATGGTGAGGCTGTTAACTTAGGTGGAGAGGGCGGCAATGTCAATCTAGGTGGAGAGGGTGTAGATGCTAACCTATGTGGAGATGGTGTGGATGATAACCTAGGTGGAGAAGGTGAATCTGATTTCTTGAGTAGTGATTCAAATCTAAGGGATATACCTTCAGAAGATGGCTCAGATATTGGTGAGGAGTTAAGAGCTTTTAAACAAGAAAGAAGAAACAAAAAACAGAGGAAAAAGACTACTGAAATATGAAGAAATATCAGTTGGAGAGGCTGGTGGTATATATAGAGGCTTTGAGGATATTGAAAAAAATAAAATTAACAAATATGCAGGAAAATTGGGTGGAGATAAGGATTATCTTGCTAGCTTTGATTGTTGGAGTGATGATAGTGATGAACAACCTGATGTGGATATTGTTAGGAGAGTAGATATACCTGCTAGAGATAGAAGCAAAAAAGTCAGATATGATAAAGATTGTGAAGTGTCAATATTTGAGCTTGGGATAGTCTTTGAGGGTGCAAATCAGTTCAGGAAGACAGTGTTAAAGCTATAGAGTACATGATAAAATTGTATCTCAAACATACATAGGGATTTGAAAAATTCAAGATTTGATAAGAAAGAAGTTGGGTCTTTATGTTGGTAAGACTGTCTGTTACATGGCTGAATAGAGAATTATGAAGGAAAACATGGGTGATTGGAAAATTGAAATTTGCCAGATTATGTGACTATGCATATATAATCAAACAAACCAATCCTGAAAGCTCTTGTTGTGTAAAAATTGATAAGAAAACTGAACCAGGAAAAAACCTTTTTTATTTATTTTTATATGTGCTTTCATGCATTTAATCAAGGATGGTTGGAAGAGTGTGGGAATATAATTGAATTTGATGGTTGTTTTCTCAAGTGAGCTTGTAAGGGTGAGCTATTAGTTGTTGTTGGAAAGAATGAGAACAATCAAATGTATTCCATTGTCTGGGCAGTTGTGGATACATAAACAAAACATAGTTAGAGTTGGTTCATAAGGTATTAAATTGTTGATCTAAATTTGAAAACAGGTGAAGGTTTGACTGTAATGTCAGATATGCAAAAGGTATTGATTACATAAATTCTTATATTTTAGTTCTAATTTGATCTTTACTACTTCAATTTCTTATTATGTACATATTTTTTGTTAGGGACTTGTTCCTGTCTTGTTAGAGTTGTTACCAAATGCTGAGAGAAGGATGGGTGCTAGACATATATGGAGTAATTGACATGTGAGATGGAGAGGAGAAGAAAGAAGGAAATTATTTTGGAGATGCTCAAAGTCCTCCTTTGAAGTCAAGTTTAGAAAAGAAGTTCATGCAATGTCTAAGCTAGGTAAGAAGGAAATAACAGAGAACTTGTTGCATTATGATCCCAGGAATTGTCCATGGCTTATTTCCAAACTCACTTCAAATGTGATGTTATAGAAAATAACATGTGTGAGACTTTCAATTTCTGAATCTTAGCTGCTAGACGTAAATCAATTATTACCATGTTAGAAGAAGATATTATTGCATAAACTGATGAACAAACATATAAATATGATCAAATTTGCTAAAATATGGATATCATACATTGCACCTATGGCAAGAACAATACTAAAAAGAAACAAGGAGTATTCTAATAAATGTAAAGTCCAATGGAATGGGGTGAATAATTTTGAAATTAGTGAGGGGAATATTCATCTGTTGTTCACTTGGACAAGAAGCACTGTAACTGTGGGTTGTGGATGTTGGGAGGTATTCCTTGCCCCCATGCTATTTGTGCTTATTATTACTTAAATTAAGATCCCGATCAACATGTAGAGCACTGATATAAGGAAGAAACTTTCTCAAGGCTTACAACAATTTCATCCAACTTATTCTCAATATGAGGATGTGGCCTAAAACTACAAATCTATCAATAGAACCTTCAAAATCAAGAAAAATGCTAGACATACTTGGTAAGAAGAGAAGAAAGTGTAAGGATAAGCCAAAAAAAAATATGGCGAACTTTCAAAAAAGAGAGTAAAGATGACATGTTTCATATACAAAAAAAACTGGTCATAACAAAGTTGTGTGTGCAAAAGGACGTAATAATTCATATTTACATTTTTAAATTGCTTAAAGTTTATACATATTATAATCATATATTTTATTTGTGGTGACATAGCATGGGAGGGGGAGCACTTCTCAACTTGATTCAGAGAAATTCAAGTCAACAAAGTTATTCTCAAACATGAGTAAAATTTGATTTACATAATTCTTTGCATTTAATTTTGATTGTACAAGTTATTCATATCTCCTTGTTTCTATTCAATATGTTAGAACACAATCAAGTTAACAAAGTTCTGTTGGTGGTGACAACATTGTTGTGCCAAGTACCACTCAAACAGGAGTAAGGCTAGATTTAAAATTTCATTTTTATTTAATGTTTGTTTTACAAGTTATTCATATATCATTATTTATGCTATATAGTCTAGAATGGGAGTCCATCACACTCTACTTCAAGAACCACATATGCAGCTACACAATCAAGTCAACAAAGCTTTATTTGTGGCGACACAAGATCTGTGTCAAGACTTTCTCAAAAAGGGTGCAAGTTGGGACTGAAAGAGGATTGAGAAGAAAAAAAGCTAATGCAAGAGGGATCCCATTTGTTACTGAAAGAGATAATTCTTCTAGTCAACTGCCACCTTTATCAGGTCACAAGAGACCATACAGTTCTGCCTCATTTATTGCTGCTACTTGAGGAAACAGAAGGCTACAACTAGTTTTGGTGTTTACTTTGATACTACAACTAGAATTGAAGTATTTAATGTATGTTCACTTAATATGTTTACTCTATTTTGGTGTATATTCTAATAGTCACATTATGATCTTACCTTATCTTACACTTTCTTTCTTCTATTATAGCCTGGTACATCAAGTGAGAAGAGTCTACATGGGCCAACAAAATTGAAGAGTGCTTCACCAACCAATATAGATATTGACTTTAAACCCCGTCGCCTAAAATGGAAGGGAAAAGATGCAGCCAGCATTTCACAGTCGCAACAAATGAAAACAAACAAGAAAAACAAAGGGTCTTGTAGAACCTCCAAGAAGTAGTTCATTTGGAAAGTTGTTATGATTTTGGCCTATATTAAAAGGGTCTTCAACAATCTACTCTTTAGTTTATTTTGAACACTCGTGTAATGTATTTTTGAATCATGACTTCTGTTAGCAAGACTATTTACTTTTTAACCATGCATTTGTGTTAACAAGAAAATGGTTTTTGAACAACAACTAGACTACCTCTCAATCAGGGGTGTAGGCACATGTATGTCAGGGTGTCTAATTGGACACCCTTCATCGGAAAAAATACCACATATACAAGTAAAATGATACACGAAGTGATTAAATAACATATTTTGGACACCTTTGACATAATGAGTTGTTATAGCCTAGTGGTTTAAGATGTCTTGAATGTGTGTTTAGACATCTTTAATGAGACAATGCTTGCATGTGCAAATCTCACTTGCAACAAATTTTCCCCTTTTTTAAAAGAGCTTTTGTTGTTTAATTTTTGGACCCTTTTCGTGAAATTCCTGGCTCCGCCACTAGTCTCAATGCATTTGTGTTATGTGTTTTTCAACCATTCCTTTGTGTTATGTATTTTTCAACCACACATTTGTGTTATTAGCTCAATTTTTAAACAACTAGACTGCCTCTCAATGCATTTATGTAAGACTACTCGATCCCAGAACTAATTGATTTGGAAAATTGCTCTGGTTTTCCAGAACACAGGACAACTTACAAAACAGAGGCAAGTTACAAAAGAGACAGACCAATTCACATTCAAACTTCCAATTTGATACAAATTATGAACTTAACATAAGCCTAACTATTACAAAACAAACCAATTAAGTACAACACTAATTGGTCTAGATTAACCTCCTAACTACTACAAAACTAAACAATTAAGACTACTATGAACTACATCATATTAAAGAACCATTTTATAGTTAGCAGACAAAGAAAAACAATCACAAATCTGTTAAATTTGACATTTTTCAAATCCCTTTGGAGTTTAACTTCCTTGAGCTTCTTGTTCAATGCCATCATCTTCTCTTCATTTTCATTCAATTTAAATTTCAAAGAATCCCTTTCTTCTTCAAGCTTTTTCACTTTTCTCTTTAGTCGAACAATTAGATTTTCAACATCTATGAATCTATTCCATGACACAAATCTAGATGATTCATCAGAATTTTCAGGCGACAGATCAATCCATCTAAAATAGCAACATCTAGCAGTTTCCCTACAAACCACATAACAGTAATAAATAAACAACATTTTAATTTTTTGAATAATTCAATGACAATATTTTTGTTCGAATAGTTACAAACCTTGGATGCTTTGCATCCAAAAAATTGACGACCTGAGTTCAAATGGAGTCCTCGATGTTTTAAGTCGGCAATAATCACCACATTTACATATATTGGCTTCCTCAATATTCACTGAATTTTGCGACATTTGATAAAAGACAATGATTAGAAGAGAGAAACGAGATAAACAAGAGAAATATTGGAGATTTAGAGAAAGAAGAGAAAATTGGGGATTTAGGGTTCTAAAATGGATTTAAGGGAAGAAGAGAAATTATCGTTAAGATTTTAACATTGGGGGAGTTAAATGCAGGCAAAAAAATGGGAGAAAAACAGATTCGCACACCCCATTTGCGTGACTCACAAATGTTTTGCCATGTAGGCAAAAAAATGCTTAAATGGTTCTAATCTTGGCTGGTAGAGGTGTTCAGTTCAATAGGTACCAGGTCTAGTTGAAATGTCTAAATAAATTATTTGAACAATTATAAGAGGCCGCAGAGAACTTAAGCCATATTTTGAGAGATTGTAGGCCTTTAATAAAATATTTTCAAAATTGATTTAAGTTGTCTTAGTACCATTTTAATCCTCAATTAAGGTTGTTTATTGAAATAATTTTAATAGTTTTACCATTTATGAGAAAACACACGTGTGCAAATAAAACTTCGATTTTAAATTATAATTTCACGTGCATCGCCAAACAGGGTCCTTAATTTAACAACACATCTTCAAAAACCCTCCAAAGTAAAAAGTAGGCAAACAAATTGAAGGTGCGTCTCCGCCAGCTAAACAAACAACAATTGTGCAAAATTAGGGGACAGATTGAGAAGCAATCGATGAAGAGAATTGGTATGAGTTACTTGTGCAATGGTATTCCGTTTCTCTCTTACTTTACTACTTCCCTTTCTGTTAGACCTTATTCTTCATCCCATGTAATTGGGTTACCCATCAATTTTGAGAATGTCAAGTGTTTAGATGAAGCTGTAATTCTCTTTACGCAAATGGTTACAATGAAGCCTCTTCCTTCTCTTGTCGATTTTTCTAAATTATTTAAGACTATGATAATTATGAAGCATTATTCTGCTGTTGTTTCTCTTTTTCGAGAAATGCGCAAATTGGGTATCCCAATTAACGAATTCATTTTGAGTAATGTGATTAATAGCTATTGCCTGATGAATCGTGTTGAATGTGCATTTTCTATATTACCCATTTACCTCAAGAATGGTATTCCATTTAATGTTGTCGCCTTTAACACACTAATTAGGGGATTCTTTGCTGAAAATAAGGTCAAAAATGCCGTTGCATTGTTCAAAAAATTGGTGCGAGAAAAGATTTGTGAACCTGATGAAGTCATGTATGCAACCGTCATGAATGGGCTTAGTAAAGGGGGTCATACGGAGAAGACTTTAAGTTTGCTCCGGTTAATGGAACAGGAAAACACTTTTCCTAAGCCTGACATATTCATCTACACCATTGTTATAGATGCGCTTTGCAAAGATGGAAACTTTGATGTTGCTATCACTCTTTTGAACGAGATGAAGCAGATAGGAATTCCTCCTAACGTAGTCACGTATAATTCATTGATTGATGGTATGTGTAAGCTTGGTCAGTGGGAAAAGGTTAGGAATTTTGTCTCTGAGATGGCCGTGAACCTTAATATTTGTCCAGATGTGTACACCTTCAACATAATGATAGATGGACTATGTAAAGAAGGGAAAGTTGCAGATGCTGAGGAATTAATGAAACACATGGTCAGAAAAGGTGTAGAGCCTGATATAATCACCTACAATACGATAATGGATGGATATTGTTTGTGTGGTCAACTGGATGAAGCAAAGAGAACTTTTGATATCATGATAGATAAGTGCATTGAGCATGACATTATTAGCTATAACATACTAATAAATGGATACCATAAGAAAAACAAATTGGTCGAGGCCATGCAATTGTTTTGTGAAATTTCCCAAAAGGGATTAAAGTCTAATATAGTTACCTACACTACTATCTTGCAAGGTTTGTTTGCAGTTGGAAGAATTGGCGATGTGGAAAAAATTTATGCCGAGATGCTATCTATGGGCCCCGAGCCTGATATACACACTCATAGCGTATTGCTCAAAGGTTATTTTATGTATGGGCTTGTTGAAGAAGCTATGTCGCTCTTTAAAAAGTTGGAAAGAAAGAGAGAAGTTACTAGTATTGCATTTTACAGTGTTGTCACTAATGGATTGCGCAAAAATGGTAAACTCGAGGAAGCTCGTGCTATTTTTGAGAAGCTTTCTTTCATTGGATTGCTTCCGAATGTTAGAACATACACGGTAATGATAAATGGATTTTGTCTGAAAGGGTTGTTTCATGAAGCTAAAGATATTCTCAGAAAAATGGAAGACAGGGGTTGCTTTCCAAACAATGTCACTTACAATGTTATTGTGCAAGGATTTCTCAGGTACAACAAAATTAGTGAAATGACATCTTTCATGAAGGAAATGGTTGGAAGGGGCTTCTCATTTGATGCAACTACAACCGAGTTATTGGTAAAGATTATAAGGAAGAATCCTTCTGTCCTTCATATGATACCAGAGCTTCACTCGGGAAAAAAACAGTGAATATTTCTTTCGCTTGGTTTGGTTTATTCGCGTATACTCTGCCACTATTATAAATTTCCTTTTCACCCTTGCAAAAGAGACGACATCCAATGCAGTTGAAGTAGCTGAAACAATGGCAGCCAGAGTGTTTCTTGAGCTTTCCAGGCACTTATTGCGGAGGTACATCACTTTTGATATTTTGATTGTTTTTCCACTCTTCTATGTTTTGGAAATCAGATAAATAATGTGAGTTCCTTTAGGGCTACTCTTTTGAAGTGCAGGGATATCATTGTGAGTGTTATTTAGTTATCTTCAGGTACTATCATTTTGGTAATCAATAACAATTGCCGTAGCTTAAAATGTTATGAAAACAATCTTTTTGACAAGTTCAATCTATCTTTCTGTCAATGAACCATATAGTATGAATATATTCAATTATGGATGGTCAACACAATATTTGAATTATAATTTTTTGGAGCTTTATGTATGAACCAAAAGTACTGGATGATCTTTCGGGAATTGAATTTTTAGAACAATAAAATTTCCTAACTTTTCCTTTTTTGGTAAAATAAAGAAGAATTTTATTACCAAAGTAATGGTATGTACAATTTTATTGCCATTTTCAACCAACTAAGGAGATGGAGGGAAGGGATTTCTTTTGAAGATGTAGAAATTTTTATGCAATTCTCTACTGTAATTGTTTCAATAACTTTTTAATGTATTCCTTACATGTTATTTCAAGGATATGCGGAAAAGGGGTTTTGTGTCAAATCTTATACTTCAACATTGTGTTATATTGGCGGTAATTTACTTTAATTAGTGAGATGGGCACAGCAGAATATTGAATAATCACATAGGAAATCTTCACTATGCTTGTAGTCACTGTAAGGTATGCAATGATCTTCAGAAAAAGAAAAAAAACCTAGTGATATTGGGACGTATTTTAGTTTCTTATACTAATAATAATAATTATTTTACTAAGTTAAAGAAGACTAGTTTACAGTTTTGTTTCTAAACGAATTCTGATTTTTTAGTATGAATTCTGCATAGGACTTGTCATGTAAGTTATCTTATGAACTGCTGTGTCCTTTCAGATACTAAGTTCGTATCTAAGCTTTTATACTTATTCTCTTTTGTGCCTTGTTTAAGATTGAAATAATTATCTTGCTCTTGAACTCAGGATTTCATTACTATTTTCTTATTGTTTGTGTTCCACTGGAAGATGAATTGTTCTTCCATTACAAAGCCTTACCTTTTTTATTATTTTTCAAAAGAAGTGCCTTAAATTGTCGCCAAATGACATAAAAACTACCATTATTTGCTAGTAAAGGCGCTATTAAGGTTAGTAGCTATTATGAGTTATGACTAATGTGGGTATAGAGCTACAAGTTTAAACTTGTTCTTTGGCTACTAATCATTTGTCTAATGTTTTTCATCCCAGGGAAATAATAGACCATTGCAATTCTCATTTTTTGTTGGAGTCTTTTCACTCTTTTGAGTTAATTGGGAATTTGAAGACGTGAAATTGGAGGCTATATCTCTCAATGATCAGGTCTGTCTGTGACTCACTGTGGTGGAAAATTCAGAAAGACGGCAAGTTTATTGTCGAAGTATGTTATAATTATTTTTTCGGGAATATGGGAGGCATTCACAAGGACTGGCCATGGAGAATAGTTTGGAAGACAATTGCATCCCTGAGGGCCGACATGTTTCACTTGGATCGCTACTCCTGAAGCTTGTTCTGTGCAGCAGATGCTTTTTGTGTGCAAGTGCCAATGAATCAGTAAATCATCCACCGCTTCACTGCACCATCAGTAAACAGTTCTGGACAATGTTTCATGTTATTTTTGGTGTCCAATGGATCATGCCAGGATGCATTAAACGTACACTATGCAGCTTCACTACACAATTGCTGTTCTGGTCTATTTTAATGGGGAGGAATGTTTAGACGTTTCAACGACAAGAGAAGCAAGAATAAAAAGGTATGGCAAGACTGGATCACCGTTGGGATATGGAGCCAAAAATTATACTTTGAAATAACCCATGACTCGTCTAAGGGCTTCAAAATGCTTTCTTTTGTGTATAGGAATTCAAGAAATAGTTTTTCACTGATGAGCGTTGAGCTCTTGATTACACTTTGGAACTGTTTTATTTGGTTTCTCTACTTCCTCCCAAACATTTGAAAGTAGCACGATAATCTTAGCAATGTAATGTCTATCAAGATTACACATGTTTAGTCTCTCAATATCAAATGGTATAGTTTCCAGTAATGGTATGTTCATGTGATGCCATTTCAATACTAGAGGAGCATGACAGATAGATCAAAGGGGTATTTGAGAACTCGATGCACTAAGCTCTCACTGTGCTTGGGTTCAAGGAAAGGGCCAGAAAATAGAAGGGTTTAACGTGGACAATCCTACCTTGCATTTCGAGATCATTCCGTGGCTTCAACCCATCACCTCCCAGTCAAGTCGCAGCAACGAGGCTCCCCTTCACAATGCAGATATGTTACAAAAAAGAAAAAAAGTCAATTGTGGAAGGTTGTTACAAACGTTGTTGCAGTGTCCAAAAGACTAAAGAACAACTACTACCTAGGAACATCGACCGGATCATTTCTCACTATGTAGGAAAAAAAATTTGAGAAGAAAAGGCAGTTAAGAATATGTCAGTATCTTATTTTGATGAAGGTAGGATATCATAAAAAGCATCAAGAAGATGCAAAGAGATAGTTTGTCAGCTCATTTACAAAACTAGAGAACTGACAAAGTTCAAATAGATGTCGGAATGAACCTTTTCAAAAAAAAATGGCAGAATGGTCTGGTGGACCCTTGTACTTGTATCTATTTGTATTGTGAACCCTTATACTTATCCTTTTGTCATCTGGACCCCTGAACCCATCCAAACTCAACATTTTAAACACTTTTTTTGATGTGGCATCCTATATGGAAAGACTCCACATGGAGCGTGTGATACACACAAGGTAAGAGCGTGAGATGCCTTAAAAATAAAGTAACGGTCAGATTTTGACCTTTAAAGGCCATCTTTCTTCTTTATTTTCACTCAAACACCATTGTTGGACAAATTTGAGCTTTTTTCTCCTCTTTTTCTCGATTTTGTCTTTTCAAATTTTTTTCTCTTTTATTTTTGGTGCCTTTATGTTTTCCTTCGATCTACTCATCTTTTTTTTGTGTGTGATTCTATTGTATTTTTGTTTCATCTTTTTTTTTTGTGTGGTTCTATTGTATTTTTGTTGGTTTGATTTTGTTGGTCTTCACAATGACAGTTCGATGTTGCTACTGTGGAATATATGCTGAACTAAAGACATCAAGAACACCAACTAATCCTGGAAGAATGTTTTGGGGTTGCCAAAAATATTCATCCGGTAATGGGTGTGGATTCTTCCGATGGGCTGATGCAAATGATTCAACATGCCAAGAACAATACAACACTAAGAATCCATCAACGAGTTCAGGGCAAGGAAGACAAGGAAGACAAGGAAGACATAGAAGACATAGAAGACAAGGAAGGCAAGGAAGACAAGGATCAAACACTAGTATTGATATCACTGTTATTGTGATTGTTGTTATTTGGTTTGTAGCCGTTATTTTTAAGATATATTAATTTGTACTAGGTGTTATTTGATAATGAAATGGACTGCATTTGCTTTAGAAATCTAAATAGCAACTTCATTCAAACACAAATTCATACAGAAAAACAAAGTCTTCCTAATAGCAACATAACACAAATTCATGTAGGCGCCATTCATATACAAAAACAAAGTCTTCCTAATAGCATAACCAAAACAATTGGGATCAAGTCATTAATCAAAATAAAGTTAGTTGGGATCAAGTCATTAAGCTAAACCAAGTGAAATCTAATGTGTGCCTTGAGTGCTTGGTGTGCCTTGAGTGCTTCTGTAACTCTCCTCCCGTAGCTGCCTTTGAGTAATTGCAGCTCTTCCCTTCCACCTTAGTCCATTGGGTTTGTAACCAAGATCAATATTGGTAGGAGTTGAACTTGACAATGTAGCACTATGTAATACCCTATCAGTATTTCCAGACTGAGAGAACAACAAAAATCTTAACTTAAAGATGAGCTAATATCAATTAAAGCAATTTAATGTGTTTAAATGATAAAATACATACCCTCGCAGTTACACTGCCACCTGATCCAAATAAGAGACCATAACCAGTTGTCTTTGCTTTTTTTGGTCTTGGTTTCTTATATGCAAGAGTTGCACCACCTCTCAAAGCTGTGCTAGTCTTTCTTTTTTGGCCACCTGCACTAGAAGTTGATTGTTGAGCACTAATTAGACCTGCACTTGGAGTGCAACCTGCACTTGGACCTGCACTTGGACCTGCACTTGGAGTGCAACCTGCACTTGGACCTGCATTTACACTTGACTGGCTTCCAGCAGTTGCAGCACTTGCAACACTTGTTCCAGCAGCAACATTTGAAGTTGCAGCACCTGTTCCAGCAGCAACATTTTTCTACAAACATATTTTAAAGTCAAAAGTATAACAAGAGTAAAATTCAGTAACAAAGAGACATTAAAGCACAACTTACCAGAGTTGGACATCCTTTCTTGTTATGTCCAAAAGTCTTACACACAGAACATTTCATTTTTCTTCCCTTCCTTGTAGCCTTTCCAAACTTCTTCTTAACTGGCTCATCACTATCTTTTCTTCTATTTTTTCCTGGTCTTCCTGGCATAGCTGTAATTTCAGGTGGTTCAATGGCTGGTCTATCACTTTTTGGCCACATCTTCATGTTTGTCATAGGTTGAATAAACCTATTATATGCTTTCAAGTATGTTTCCTTCTTATACCAGTGATCAACAAATGTATCAACAACCCAATCCTTATAATGAATTGCTGTAAGTGCATGACCACAAGGAATTCCCTTTAATTGCCATGACCTACAACTACACACCTTCTTTCTTAGGTCAACAACATGTTTATATGGTGGATCATGAATCTCAAAGCCAAGATCACCATTAAACTTTACCTCACAATTATCTGCAATTTCAGCATTTTTTCTAAGAATATCCATAGCCATTGGTGCTACATCAGTAATCCATTTTTCTGAAAATTCTCTCATGTGATTCATTCTTTCCATAACTTTGACTCTTATTTCCTCTAGCATAGTGATTATTGATTTGAACCTAGCACCTAAAATCCAACTGTTGAAAGTCTCACACATGTTGTTCTCAACCACATCACACTTGCTATGTTCTTTAAAATATGCCCTACACCATGCTTCTTTGTTATACTTTAACAAAGCTTCTACAATGCCTACTCCTAACTCACTCAAGTCATCAAGTTTGGACTGTAAAAGTACCTCAAATGATGCCCTGGCAACCTGCCAGAATTTTCTTCTCCTTTCTTCACCCCTCCAGTCTTTCTTCCAGTTTGCCCATATATGCCTAGCACACCATCTAATTTCAGCATTTGGCAATACATCAATAAGTGCAAGATGAAGACCCTGTCAAATAAAGAACATTTGACATACAACAATGTTAAATATTAATTACTCCAAAAATGAAGAAATAAATTTAACAAATAATATAGTAATACCTTTTGCATATCAGACATCACTGTTAGTCCTTCACCTTCTGTAAGCTCCAAATCATGTTTGATGCACTTGAGAAACCAAGACCATGTGTCCTTGGTTTCTTTATCAACTACTGCCCATGCTATAGGGTACATCTGATTATTTCCATCTTTGGAAATGCAAGATAACAATTCACCTTTACATACACTTTTAAGAAATGCACCATCTAAACCAATAATCCTTCTACACCCTTCTTTCCATCCAATTTTTAAGGAACCAAGACAAATATAGATGCTCATAAACACCTCTTTTCCTGGAATTGTGTTCTTGGATGTCCTAATAGATACAGTAGTTCCAGGATTTGTGGTCTTTAATTGCTCAGCATAATCATACAACCTAGCAAACTCCTCTCTGAAATCTCCCATATGTTCATTCATAACTCTCAGTTTTGCCTTTCTACAACTTGTCTTACTAACATACAAACCATATTGCTTTTGTATCAAAAACTGAATCTGATGTAGTTTGATGGTAGGCTCACTCATAATCCTCTCCTTGTAATGTTTACTAATCCAAATGGGGGTACACAGTTTGTTTCTTGTTCTTTTAAAACACTTATGGACAGGAAAATATGTTTTAACACTGAAATTTCCAGTGTTACCATCAATACTTCCAAGAATATGCCAAGGACAACCTTTTTTATTACACTTTGCCCTTATCCTTTCCTTCTCATTAGGTTTCAACTTAATATTAACACCCTTCTGAATAGAGTAAGTTTGCAGTGCCTCCCTGAACTCTATGTGATTCAAAAATACCATATACAGTTGAAATAAAACCTTTTTAGCAGTTGGATCAAAGTAGATCTTTGTACTTTCCTTCCTAGGTGCTAGATCTACCACTTCATCATTCTCAACAGGATCCCCTTCATCTTCACTAATGTCACTACCAGGATCTGAGCTATCAAAATAAGGGTCATCACCACCCAAATTGCCTTCAAATCTCCCCCTCTTCTCCTTATAAATGTCTTCAAAACCAGCATCTATACCTACAGGACCAGATGGTATCTCATCTAGATTTACTCTAGCAGTCTTTTCTTTAACTTGTTCTTGAATATTAGACTGCCTAGCTTGAAGCAACTCCTCATCCAAATCACTCAAATCATCAATATTTTCATCAATATCATAGAGTGAATCAGAATCAGAATGTTCTTCAACTCTAGGGGCAGGGGCTTGTTCTTCAACTAAAGGGGACTGCTCTTCAACTAAAAGGGGCTGATTTTGGTTTAAATCCCTATTTTCATTTTCATCAAATGGTTGAGATGAAGACACATCAGCCCTATCTATTTGTGGGGAGGATGACAGATCAGCCCTATTTTTGTGTGGGGAGGAGGACACATCAGCATTATCTTGTTGTGGAGATGAGGACACATCAGCATTAGTGCTAGGCAATACAAGTATCTCCTCTACAACTAAAGGTATACTAATGGGATGTACAACATATACATCAACAAAATCAGCACCCTTCAAACCATTCAGAAAGTTTAAAACATCAGAATCAGTATTTAACATGTAAAAAACACCCTTCTTGTTGACTCTACATCCAAATGTCTCAACATTTTCAACACCCAATTCCATTGCTATTTTATGAAATAACATAATATGCAACTCATCTACATCTATATTAATCTTTTCAACACTACTGATTCCATTGACATACCTTAAAGTAGGATTAGATACAAAACAGCCCCCATAGTGAAATTGAAGTGTCACTATAGTTAAAGCCATGACCTTACGATGCCTGTAAAGTCAAAAATAATAACTACAGTTAAACCATAAACTTACCATGACTGTAACACAAAAATCCCTAATTTTTTTAAGGAAATAATGAATTGTTGTAACAGTTAAAGCCATTAACTTACCATGACTGTAATTGATCTAATAATGCTCAACTAACACTATCAATACCCAAGACAATTGACCAGAAATAAAATATTAATTTTAGTTGAAATTGGGATTTTACGAATAAACCCTAGAATCTACTCGAATTCACGAAATATGCCATTGAAGTCACTCAAAGTCATACATCAACTAAGAAAGCATATTACACTAATATTACATCTAAACCAAAGTAAAATCCCCAAAAAATTTCAGAAAATCGACCCTAAAATCAAACAGATACGCGCGAGAAAATGAAAAAGATCAGAACTAACGCAAAAGGCAAGAACTTACAACGAAAATCGGAGTGGAACTGGGCTTCAACTGAGCGAAGGTTTGGAGGAAAATCACAGATGAACGTCGTGGAGAGGAGAAGAGAAGAGGAGAAGAGGAGAAGTGTAAAAGTCACGAAGGTTTGAAAAATTTCGCCGGAGTTAGGACTATTCTTAGTTTAAGGTGAGTCATTTGCCACGTGGAATATAATATCATACGTGGATTATTTTTTTTTCTTTTTGGCCAACGTGTACGTGTTTGTGCAACACGCTCCATACCACATCAAAAAAAGTGTTTAAAATGTTGAGTTTGGATGGGTTCAGGGGTCCAGATGATAAAAGGATAAGTATAAGGGTTCACAATACAAATAGATACAAGTACAAGGGTCCACCAGACCATTCTGCCAAAAAAAATAGATGTCGGAATGATTTACAGGGGAAAGTTTAGCCCAACAAAAAATGTTAACCAAAAATCTAGCCTTCTTGGAGCAGTTTGAAGTTGATAACCCATGCAAACATCTCTGGTTTCTTTTCGTCCAAATGCACCCGAAAACGCTTGCAGGGGCTATCTTCCAGATTTTCCTGATGGTTTTGTGAACTTCTTTTGAGTTCCAACTCAAATAGGCATATCAGATAGCGAACGAGATAGTCCACTTCAAATAAAAAAACACTGAGGAGCATATTCCAGATATACATAGCCACTGGAAGAATATGTCAATTATCATTCAATAACCTCCTTGTATATAGGCATTTAACGGCTTAACTCATCCCTATGCCCACTTACAACAGCGCAGACAATATCTCCAATGGATACCAGACCTATCATATCAACCTGATCAACAAGAGGAAGGTGCATAGATAAGTTTTGACATATTGTGTTAGAAAAATAGGAAGACAGAATTGAGAGAAAGTTTTGAAACGTGAAAAATCGTTGTTCCTAAAGAAATATCACATGTATACCGTTTATGGGAACATAGATAAGTTTCTTTGTGAGCCAAAATGTATACTGCAAATTGACAAGTCACTTGCAAGGGAGATACAATTAATAGAGGTTGAAGATGGCTATTCAGAAAAGTGTCTTATTTCAGGAATAGTTATCTCAGTTAGCATTTTCTAAACATACAATTAAGTTTTAAATGAAACTAAAATATGATATGGTAAATGAAAAAATAAATCCAAAATGAAAATAGCCTTTTATTTGAATGTCTGGTCCAGCCAGCACGCCCTGCATCCCAAGTACAAGTACAAGTCATTACACATACACCTGTTTATTAAATATGTCACTTGCTTAGTCAATGATACTTGACAGACTTCCATATCTAAACCTTCAAAAAGAAACTTTTCTCAAACAATACAGGACTTCCGCTTCTCAACAAACCAGTAAAAACTAATATTCTCAACATGTTGCAAAGTATTTAAGCAATTCTTCTTGGGTTGGATGCAAATACAGTAAATAAAGGGCTTGAAGTTTGAGATATGAAGCAGAAAGATACCACCTTTCATAAGTTGTGTCACTAACAAAACTTTAGTTTTTGGTGTGACCGTGATAAGCTTGTTTTGCAAATCCAGATGTACAAATTTGATATAATGTTATAAAATGTCACGTAGATTTAGCTACTAGAATGAAATTTGACAGGAAACATATTTCAATCCTGCTCATTTCTTTTATGAGAAGAGGCTATTAAGTTACCTCCTCTGTCATGACGTTCCCAACTGACTTGGATGCTCTTCCCCGTACTATGATTTTCCTGAGATGAGTTCAAGAGAGTTAATGTTAGAGAGGAGGAGAAAAGAGGGGCGGAGAAGAACGAGAAGAAAGTAAAGAAGTCATTGTTAGTAAATTGCATATAAAAGAAAACCACTATTTGTTCATTTGATCGGTAACACTAGTAAGTCATCCTGCAAACACTTGTCAGTAGAAAATGGAGATTCAAAACCTTTCAGCCTGGCAATTGTCTGTGTATTCATTTCCGAGAGCACAAATACAGAGTCGTATAAAGAGACTACTAAAACTGAGGGAATCATGACATAGACACTGAATACCAATAATGTTCCAGGTTTAATTTTTATGTCAAGACTCCAAGTAGCTTTATTTAATAATGAGTCACTCTCACAGCCAAGTCAAAGCAAGACAATGCAACAAGAAAATATTAGAATGAAAATTCATACACTTTAAGTGTACTTCATTACAATCATGAATCAGAAACAAAAAAATCACAGATATTCAAATTATTGTAGAGATGAGGTTAATATTATTTTTTCTTTTTTGAAAAAACATGATCACACTGAAAAACTAAAGAGGGAAGTAATTTGATATATGTTACTCCTATCTTATAATGTCCACAAGATTCAATATTTCATAGAAATAAGATTTCTGAGGGTGATTTTCATTCTATTTGATGCTATATCTGGGGTCCACATTAACTCAAACAAAAGTTTCCTATATCCCGTTAATGAGGTCCCTCACATTCACAACTTGGCTAACATTCTGGGAGGAAGAACAGGTGTGCTGCCAACCGAGTCAATACTTATCCTTGGGTGGTAGACTAACCTTGCGTTGGATGCATTACCAACTTATATGATGTCCATTTTTCGTGTTCCAACAAACGTGATGGATAGAATAGATGCTCTTAGAAGGAACTTACTCTGGCAAGGCAACTTGATACCAGGAAGACACATTTGGTCAATGGAAATCCATGATCATCAGAAAGAAGTATGGCGGTAACTGGTAAGGGAATCAAGAACCTGATAACTCAGAACCATAGTCTTTTGAAGAAATGGTTATGGAGGTTTGCCTCAAATGAACAATCTCTCTGGAAGAAGGTAATTACTCAAAAGTATGAAATGAATGGAGAATGGACAACCATATCAGTCACTACACCCACTGGAGTCAGTTTATGGAGGTCAATCAGAAATTTGGGGGCAAAAATCATTCATAAGTGCAGTCATCAAGTGGGTAACAGATTGAAAACATCTTTCTGTTCAGACAGCTAGTTAGGTCAACATCCACTAAAGCAACTCTTCCCGATTATCTTCAGCCTGAATCAATAAGAAGATGCCACTATAGGAGAAGTCTGGGATGCTCATGGCTGGAATCCAAGCTTCAGAAGACACCTTAATGATTGGGAGATTGATAACTTGGCAGAATTCTATAGCACTCTCAATCTATTCAAAGGTTCCTCCTCTCAGGAAGACAATCTTATATGGCAAGTGGATAAACAAGGGAGATTTTCAGTCAAGTCAGCTTACAAGGAATTCAATCATTCTAACAACCAGATTAGTTGTTGGTCATGGAAAGTTGGAACTAATCTGGAATGTCAAAATTCCTTACAAAGTGGCTTGTTTCACTTGGCTCATGGCCAGGAAAGTGGTCCTATCTCATGAAGGACTTAAGAACAGGGGCTTCCACCTATGCTCTAAATGTTATATGTGTGTCAGTGAGGTGTGGAGAAGAATCAGAGACAACCAACCATCTTTTTTTACACTGCAAGTTAACTGGACAACTTTGGAGGATTTTCCTTAATTTAAAAGGGATCATGTGGGTGATGCCAAGAGATACACTTGAAGTGTTGGAGTGCTGGAACAAATGTAGTACTCAGTCAAAACGGAAGGAAAGATGGAAGATTATCCCTGCTTGCATTTGGTGGACAGTTTGGAAAGAGAGAAATCAAATGTGTTTTGAAGAAATCATAGCTCTATCCAGAAACTGAAGATGAAGTGCCATGCCCTTTTCTATTTTGGGTGTAAACATGAATATATGGAGGACATAGAATCTTTTATTGATGTTTTAGTACATCTTGCTATATTCCCTTGTAAGTATGGACACCTGTAGTTACTAGTTTTTGTGCAGCAAATAGTTATACAAAAAATGTTACCTTCTCAAAAAATTAGAAGGCTACACATGCAGACATGATCAGGAACAATTTCAAAATTCAAAAACTAGTACAGAAAAGCAAGAGGCCGCATTGCCAACTCTAAAAGCCAGTCAAGAAGAAACTAATATCTTTTAGAAGTGATTGATACCTCATTCTCTAATTATTCCAGCAAATGATATAAGAACCATTCAGTCAATACAGATATTGGATTTACCAGGGAACCAAAAGAAAACAACCCTCATACACGTAGGAGTAGATTGCTTGTTCGTGCATCTTTTAAGTTCTTAGATTGCTGAATTTTCCTTCTTTATTTTTTTTCCTTTATAGAAATCATGTTAGAATATGAATAGGTTTATACAATCCTATTAGAATAGAAATAGGTTTACACAATCCTATTAGAATAGGAATAGGTTTACACAATCCTATTTAGAATAGGAATAGGAATACAAATAGAAATTAGAATAGTAAATAGCATCCTACTTGGTAAAGGATTGTATTCTAGTGTCTATAAATAGGGTCTCAATGTAATAATGTAAACATAACAACAATTCAATAATATTTTTTTTCTATATTTCTCACATGGTATCAAAGCCTCTACGATCTTGGTAGAAAATCAAAGAGTTTCCGCTGCCGGTGGGTGGCTATTACCCATATATACTGCCTGTTCGGCCAATGATTATGTTAGCAAAAGTTGGGTCACAGTGTGTCTTTCTGGTGACTATTTTTTCATATCTAATTTGTGTAACACCTTGCCATCATTCCGGTGACTACTTTCTTATATCTAATTTGTGTAACACCATGCCATCATTCCGGTGACTACTTTCTTATATCTAATTTGTGTAGCACCATGCCATCATTCCGGTGACTACTTTTTCATATTTAATTTGTGTAGCACTGTGCCATCATTCCGGTGACTACTTTTTCATATCTAATTTGTGTAGCACCATGCCATCATTCCGGTGACTACTTTTTCATATTTAATTTGTGTAGCACTGTGCCATCGACTACTTTTTCATATCTAATTTGTGTAGCACCATGCCATCATTCCGGTGACTACTTTTTCATATTTAATTTGTGTAGCACCGTGCGATCTTTCCGGTGACTACTTTTTCATATTTGGTTTGCGTAGCACCGCACCATCTTTCTGGTGACTACTTTTCATATTTAATTTGTGTAGCACCTTGCTATCCTTCCGGTGACTACCTTTTTTTGCATATCTTATTTGCGTAACACCGTGCATCTCTCCGGACTACTTTACCGTGGATTTTTTTGAACTACTTTCTTATATCTGAGTTGCATAGCATCATGTGTCTTTTCAATGACTCCTCAGATTTGATTTGCATAGTTCCATTCGTCTTTCCGGTGACTCCTCAAATCTGATTTGCGTAGGGTTGTGCCATCATTCCAACCCTACTTGTATAATTTTTCAGGTCATGCCATCATTCCAATCCTACCATATTATTTCTCCTTTTCAACGGGGTTGTTCCATCAATTCGAACTATCCTATACAATTTCTATTTTCTAGTTGGGTCGTGACATCATTCCGACCCTACCCATATGATATTATTTTGTTAGATTGTGACTACTTTTAGCCATCAAATCTAATACTCTGGTGTATAAACATGTTCCGATCAATTTTTCGGTGACTTTCTTCTCTAATATCGACTAGATTTTGAGCACTTACAACGACCGCTACATTATGAAGAAGTCTATGGGAGTTTAGTAGCCTTGTATGTTGATTACGTAAGTACTCAATGGTCTGAACAGTCTTTGCAAGTTTGGTTTGGGAAGTTCAACACTGTAATTTTATCACTCTGTGTTTTATCGGCATTATGCATCAAATTCAGTATTTCATGAGAAGATTAAGCACATTGAGATTGACTGACATTATGCATCAAATCAAATCCAGTATTTAATGAGAAGACAAACACATTGAGATTGACTATCAGTTTTGTGAAGTCGACTGATCAACTTGCAGTTATCTCACCAGGACCCTCATTGGTCCTCGTATTAATTACATATGTAACAAGCTAGGTACATGAATTGTATGCACTAGCTTGAGGGGGAGTGTTAGAATATGAATAGGTTTATACAATCCTATTAGAATAGAAATAGGTTTACACAATCCTATTAGAATAGGTTTACACAATCCTATTTAGAATAGGAATAGGAATACAAATAGAAATTAGAATAGTAAATAGTATCCTACTTGGTAAAGGATTGTATTCTAGTGTCTATAAATAGGGTCTCAATGTAATAATGTAAACATAACAACAATTCAATAATATTTTTTTCCTATATTTCTCACAGAAATCATGAGAAAACAAAAAATCAAAAGGGTGCCCTAAATGTCAGTCGGAAGAAATCTTCCGTATAGGTAGTTCCGTCCTGAAACCCATGGATCTCACTCTGTTCTCATAATTTTGTTTAAACAATCAAATAGTACAATAACAACTATTACATGTCAATCCCAAACCAGTTAGGACCCATTTCATTCTTCAAGATTCAAACCTAGCTATCATCCTGGGGTAAATAGAGAAACCAAATAAAACAGTTCCAGAGTGTAATCAAGGAAGAAAGATCTCACTCTCATCAGTGAAAAACCATTTCTTGAATTTCTATACACATAAAAAAGCATTTTGAAACCCTTTGATACTACCATGAGTTATGGGACGTTTCAGAGTATAATTTTTGGCTCCATATCCCAAAGAAGCCATTACACTGAACAAGAATTCTCAGATTACATAATTGTCAAAAAAGAATTCCCAGCTTACTCTGTCAAAGTATTGTAATGGATAAAAGTATTCTATCACTGCTGTTAAGAGTATCTATCATTATTAATGGTACTCCGGAAAAAAATATTCCCTGCTCAGACGGATCTAAGGCAAGGTGATCCAGTCTCGCCATACCTTTTTTTCTTGCTTCTCTTGTCATTGAAATATCTACAATTCCTCTCCATCCAAATAGACCATAAAATGAAGGAATAGCAATTTCATAGTGTTCATTGTCCCTTTGTGAAGCTGCTCGTTCCAGCTGTTTAGTGCAAGTTTAATGCATCCTGGCATGACCTGTTGGACACCAAAAATAGCACGAAACATTGTCCAGATCTGTCTAGTGAAGGTGCAGTCAAGCAGTAGATGATTTACTTATTCATGAGCACTTTCACACAAAAAGCATCTGCTGGCTGCTGCACAGAACAAGCTTCGGGAGTAGCGATCCAAGTGAAACAGGTGGCTTCCAGGGGTGCAATTGTCTTCCAAATTGTTCTCAATGGCCAGTCCTTTTGAATGCTTCCCATATTCCCCAAAAATTTCTAAAACATACTTTGACAATAAACTTGCCATCTTTCATAAACTTCCACCACAGTGAGTAAGCAAAAGCAACCTGATCATTGAGAGAGATAGCCTCAAATTTCAGCAGCAATTCATTTACATTTTCAAATTCCCAGTTAAATAGGTCCTTCACAGGACCAATGAACTTTCCTTTGACAATATTACTATTGTATGAAGATGTCAATTCCCAATAAGCATCCAGCACTCTTGGATCATATATAAACTTCCAAAAGTATGGTCTTAAATAATTTGAAAATGATGTTGACCATTCATCTATGGTATATCCTATCAGATTTTAACAAGTTTTATTTCAATTTCAGGACAGAAGGATGGAGTTGATCTTGTCAGCTCTGGTGTTCCATTTATGGATGATGTAGCAATTTTTAAGTTAAAGACAGTTGTCATCGATTAAAAAAAATAGATAGAAAATGATAATACTTGAAGACAACAATAAAAAGAATAACTGAAGATAACTAAATAACACTTAAAGTGATATTAACAGACTTATAATGTGTACACACAAGGAAACTCACCACTACTCCTTTTTGGGAAAATCAAATTAAGAGTGCAATAACATCTGATTTCTAAGAAAACAAAGACTGAAAAAAAACTCAAAATATTTAATTACCTCTTCAATAGGCCTGCCTAAAAATCTCAAGCAGCATCCTAAGTGCGATCAGCTTCTGCAATTGCATAGTATGCCATTTCTTTTGCATGGATAAAAGGGAAATTGTATCACAGTGATAGCATAGCCGAATAAACCAAGCGAAAGAAATATTCACTTCTTATTTTTCAAGTGAAGCTCGGGTATCATGTCAAGGACAAAAGGATTCTCCATTATAATGTTTACCAACAACTCAGTTGTAGATGCATCAAATGAGAAGCCTCTTCCGGTCATTTCCTTCGTGAAAGTTGTCATTTCACTAATTCTGCTGCACCTGAGGAATCCTTGCACCATAACATTGTAGGTGACATTGTCTGGAAAACAATTGTTGCCCTCCATTTTCCTAAGCATATCTTTAGCTTCATCTACTAATCCTTGTAGACAAAATCCAGTTATCATTGTAGTGTATGTTCTCACATTCGGAAGCAATCCCATTGAAGAAAGCTTCTCAAAAAGAGCACGAGCTTTGTCGAGTTTACCATTTTTGCACAATCCATTAATGACAACATTGTAAAATTCAATATCAGTATTTTCTCCCTGTTTTTCCAACTTATTAAAGAGTGAAATAGCTTCTTCAACAAGTCCATACTTAAAATAACCATTGAGCAAAGTGCCGTGAGTGTACAAATCAGGAATACACCTTGCAGATAGCATCTCAGCATAGATATTTTTAGCAGATCCAATTCTTCCGACATCAAACAGACCTTGCAAGATAGTATTGTAGATAAAAGTAGTAGGCTTTGGTCCCTTTTGAGAAATTTCACAAAACAATTGCATGGCCTTAGCCAATTTCTTTTTCTTACAGTATCCATTTATTAGTATGTTATAGCTAACAATGTTAGGCTCAATGCACTTACTTATCATGAAATCAAAAAGTTTCCTCGCTCCATCAAGTTGACCACTCAAACAATATCCATACATTATTGCATTGTAGGTGATTATATCAGGCTCTATACCTTTTTCAATCATGTATCCCATTACTTCCTTGGCATCTTCGACTTTCCCTTCTTTGCATAGTCCATCTGTTAGTATGTTGAAGGTGCGTACATTTGGATAAATATTAAGGTTTACCATCTCAGAGAACAAAGTCTTACACTTTTCCCATTCACCAAGCTTACACATACCATCAATTATTGAGTTATATGTAACTATGTTTGGAGGAATATCTTTCTGCTTCATCTCATTCATAAGATTGATAGCAGCATCTAAGTTTCCATCTTTACAAAGGGCATCTATGATGATGTTGTAGTTAATTAAGTTGGGCTTAGTGTTCCCTTGTTCCATTAACCGGAGCAAACTTAAAGTCTTCTCCGTATGACCCCTTTTACTAAGCCCATTCATGACGGTTGCATACATGACTTCATCAGGTTCACAAATCTTTTCTCGCACCAACTTTTTGAACAATTCAACTGCATCTTTGACCTTATTTTCAGCAAAGATTCCCCTTAATAGGGTGTTAAAGGTTACAACATTAAACGGAATACCATTCTTGAGGTAAATGGGTAACACCGAAAATGCACAATCAACACGATGCATCAGGCAATAACTATTAATGACAATATTTAAGATGACTCCATCAATTGGGATACCCAATTTCTGCATTTCTCGAAAAAGAGAAAGGACAGCAGAATAATGCTTCATATTTATCATAGTCTTAAATAATTTAGAGAAGTCAACAAGAGAAGGAAGACGGTTCATTGTAACCATTTGCTTAAAGAGAATCACAGCATCATCTAAACAGTTGATGTTAACCCCAAAATCAAATTTATCCATTGCAGAAATGGATTTATTACTATAAATTCTCACTGTAATTGCCGTAAAACAAGAATGAGAATTAGGAGACAAAGAGAGAGAAGGAATACCATTGCGCAGACAAAATCTCCTCATCTCCAATGCCAAACGAATCTCTCTCACTCAATAATTTTCAGCTCATGTGACCTAATTTTGCAGCAAACTTATGCGCTTTTTGCAATGACCCGCCATATCATCGCACCACGTAAGCGCCAGGTAAGTGCCACATCGACACAAAGTTTCCCATATGAGGGCTTGCATATGAAGGTGCTAGACATTTATGGAGAATTCCATCCTTCCAGGACCAATTTTGGATATGTAATTGGATTTGGTTTAATTGAGCGTAACTTATATAATTATTTGGTCAGATAATTGGGTGTAATGAATAAGTAACTCATTTAAGTGACACAATTTTATTTAGACCCAATTATATTTAAGAATAAAAATTAAATAATATCTTCTATTATTATTATTTTAATTATTTTTTTAGAAAATATAAAATAATAAAGAATCTCAATAAAACAAAAAAAGAAAAGTCTCAACAATTAACTTAACTGAAAATTTTATAATTGACATATGCATGATCAGTGTTTTAAAAGGCGGGTGTGTGAGGCGAGACATTTTATACAATATAGGACGAGGCGTAAGTCCTGAGACACGGGACGTAAATCCGATGAATCTACGGGGTGTAGTTTCATGTGTGTATATATATATATATATATATATATATATATATATGATGTATTAATATGTTCTAACACATATCAAGAATATTTAACCCATCTGAAAATATTTTCAGAAATATGCATAGAGCTAAGTTACAAGAACAAAACTTGCTTCATTCCAATGGTATAAAAATGCCTAAAGAAATGACTTGGTATAGTTGAAGGCAACTTAGCTTATACCAAATCAATAAGGGGGTTGTGATGTTTCTTAATACATGGTAATGTATTTTAATACATGGTATGCGGAATTTATATGCATTAAGCACTTTTTATGTTGTATAAAGGTCATTTCTTTTTAAAATACCTTTTGCATTTATGTATTCAAAATACTCTTGTATTCTTATCATTTTTATCTTATGGATTGCTACAATCAATTTTATAGATTTTCGGCTTACCGATAAAAAAGCTTTCTCTAAATTTTGTATAGATTTGTCCAGGTTGTATAGAGCTATGCGATGTTTCCATGCTCTTCTTCTTACTAAGTGTAAATGATATTGAATATTTTTCATTTTATGCTATTAGCATGAATATATATATATATATATGTAATTTTATAGTTTTATTACTAATAAAATAAGCAAAAGTAAACATTTCAATGATTTATGGTTTTTATTTGAGATAAGTATTAATAATCAATAATGAAGAAAAAGAGTATTAGAATTACTATTTGAGAAATATCATTACACCAATAATAAAAATATGACTTAAAGCAAAAAAAGGTTCAAAAAAATAAATTAAAAACGCCCGGGTGTACGTTTTTACTCCCAGGACTTACGTTTTTATGCTCGGGACTTACGCCTCAAATTTTAGGACTTAAGACTTATGGATCTACATCTTTAATTTACGCCTCGAAGTGTTTTTTGTACGCCTCGCCCTGAGACTCGCCCCAAAAACATTTTTAAAAGGCTTAAGTCATCTGCGGCCCCTTAAAGTTGTTCGCATAATTCACGTAGACACCTCAATTAGGACTAGTACCTATTGAACACTTTTATCTACCTAAAACATGTTCCTATTAAACCTTTTTCGATAATCAGTAACAAAGGTAAAGTGTGTGTGATACACTTGCTATGACGTGACAAAAATGACTAATTAAAAGATGACATGTGTCACTTGACCCCAACAACTATAGATTTATTTATTTTTATGTTAAAAAGAATGAAAATTATTTCAAAGAAATTTTATATTTATTTCTTAATAAAAAAAATAAATGAAACTCATTTTACTCAACCCCACCCTACTAACCCTCTTTCTTCTTCATCTTCTTCTCATCAATTTTTTTTCTCAAACAACAAAAACCTTCACTGCAAATTACTTGCAGATTCGATTTTTTTTAAAAAATACTTTGTATTCCTAATATGTGATGAGAGAGAAGATATTCAAAGAGATTGATATAATAGTGATGAGGAAGTTTGTCAATGGTTACTCATCCAGAAATCGATTGCAAAAAAAATTCGAAAGGACCCAAATTAATTTTATTAAAAATTATTTTTCATTCCTAATACGTGATAGAGAAAGATATTCAAAGAGTTGGTACAAGAGTGATGAATAAAGGAAGTTTGCCAATGGTTAATCATCTTGAAATCTATTGTAAGGAGAAATCAAGAGGACCTAAATTAATTTAGCAAATTATTTGATATTGTTTTTGATAAGTTTAGTGAGTTTACAATTTTGTCTAAATGGTAATATTTATTCGGAGGTGATCGAAAATGGAGATGGAACGTCGACTTACTTTTTTTATCCCAATGTTCAAAAATCTACTTTCGTTATTTTTCTTGCAAATTCAGTTACTTGATTCAATTTTTTTTATGAATATTGAAAAGAAATAGAAAAAGAAAAAAATAAAAAAAAATGGAGATTCTTTAGTTGTCTTTGAAAATTTAAATTTGGGGAAGAAGCTGACTTGAAGAGGGGGTAGGGGTGTTCTTTCTTTTTTGAATTAAGAAATTTTTTTTAAAAAAAATATTAAAAAATTATTTTAACTTATTTAAATGCCAAGTGTCAATTAAAGAAGAAAAAGTGTAAGTTTTTTTGAAAAAAATAAAAATAAAATAGTATTTCAAAAACCTTCACGCGCCCATAGGAAGTGAAAAACACTTATTTTGCCATATCAGCATTTTGTGTTTAATAGGTACATTTTTTGAACAATTTAATTGCTCATTAGGTAATAGTCCTAGTTAAGGTGTCTAAATGAAATATGCGGACAACTTTAAGGGGTCGTGGATGACTTAAACCTTTTTAAAAACACTGTGTATGACTAATAATTATAAGTTATGACATTATTCTTTTCTTTCAAGTTATAACAATAAAAAATTGCAGGTTCTAACATTTTATTTAAATAAAAATGATTTAAAACAACAGTAAAAATCATTTTATTTGAAAAATAAATAAGGTAAAATCGGATAAATTATTAGTAATTAATTTGAATTCATTAATGATAATTAGTATGTGCCATAAAACTAAGAGATTCATAAAAAAAAAAGGAATATTTGTTTTCTTTTTTTAACTCAATGCAGTTAAATTTCATTCAAAAATAGCTTTTTTTTTCTTTTGTTCAAATGTTTCTCTCTCTTCACAATTTTTTCTGTAATTAGTTGTCACTCTCAACTAGTTCTAAATCATTTTTATTCAATAATCTTCATTTACTTGTAATGGACGGCTTCTTATCAATATTAATAAAGTATGGTGGTAGATACGTTCCTTCAGGATAGTGTTTTTTTTACGATTTTTTATTTGTATTGTTATACTAATCAAACATAAAAAAAGAAATTAAGAACAGTGATACTGAAAATAAAATTATCAAATTTTTTTTGTGTATAATAAAATTTAATTATAAATGGTATACTGGTTATACCATTTTTGTAAGATTTTGAAATTATATTGGAATGAATTTGGTATACTGTTTACCTAATTAATGATAAGTAATTGTTAAAATTAGTATTATTTTTGTATTATATTGGCATGATTCTGCTGTGAAAAAATTACGACTTAGATGAAATAGTTATAATGTTAATATGAAATATGTATGAAATGTGTACACTCCATTCTGGCGTTTTAAAAAAAATAAATGAATAATGTTATATTTTGGTACTCCATTATTATTTGGTATGTTTGTTGGTTAAAAAAACTATATAATTTTTTTTAGGCTTAAGTCATTCATGGTCACCTAAAGTTATCCGCATATTTCACTTAGACACCTCAATTAAGAGTTGTACCTATTGAATACCTGTCTTGTTCAAAACATGTACCTATTGAATAGGTTTTGATGACATGGCATCATAGGTGTAATACACCTCTGAGAAGCGCATGAAACAAAAAAAAATTACTTACAGACCAATCACAAAATAACACGTCAACATTCAAAAAGTAAAGCAAACATTTCAACATTAAAAAAAAATTCCTAAAATATGTCTTCTTCCCCAATTCCAAACCACCTTACTGCATTTCCTCCTCACCAGTCACCAGCTAAATCGTTTTGCCACCTTCCCCTGCCACGCACCCTTTCTATATTCTCCTTCATTTTTCCTTTCTACTATCATTCCACCACCACCAATATCATATTTGTTATCTTAGTCGGAAAAGTATTCATTAAATAAATAGCAGTCAAAATTAAAAAAAAAAATCAAAAAATTCTAACATTATAAAATGTAGAAAAATTCAAAGAGTTGAATATGTAGGAGGGAATTTAATCAAAAAGAATAAAAATCAAATTGGTAAAAAAAAACTGTGAACCTCCATTTTTTTCGGCAAGACTACTTCGTATCTAAAATTATTTCCTTTGAAATTGTTAAAAAATTCAAGCCCTAAAAAACTCAAATATCAACAAATCTTAATTGATGTTTGAGGAAGACAATGAAATTGGAGAAATGGTAGCTATGGTGTTGATGGAAATCACCAAATCGGGATAGAAGGGAGAGGGTAGATAGCAAATATGGTGTTGATTTTCCTAATCACCATGTGGGGGACGCACTGAGGTGGCTGGTCGGCGGACTAGTTGCTACCAGAAATGTTCTGGGTGGGTGGGTGGGTTGTGTAGAGTTCATTGTTGCTTTTTTTTTTTACTTTAAAATATTTTCTTATAATATATTTTTATATTTTTGAATCCAAATGACATATGTCACAATTTAATTCGTCGTTGTGGCATGTCATCACGAGTGTATTTCACACACGTTTTTGTTTGATTGTCGAAAAAATGTCGAAGAGGTATCAACTCGAAGTGGTAGAGGTGTTCAAAAGGTACAAACCTTAATTGAGGTGTTCAAGTGCATTATACGGATAACTTTAAGTGGCCGTCGATGACTTAATACTATTAATTCCAAATTATAATGTTTTATGGTATGATTTATGGTTTGAATGGATTTTTTTGGCATTATAATGGAATGTAATTTGATAATAATAATAATAATAATAATAATGTAATGAATTTGGTATACTGTTAATTTAAGTTATTACAATTAATCTTTATAAGTTGAATTTATTTTGGTATTCTATTTTCATGATACTGGTATGAATAATTGATGACTTTTGAGTAAAAATATGTATGAAATGTGTGAAGAAGAATTGTATAAAAGTTGTATACAATTTTGGAAGGGCTAGCTGATGTGAAATTCAAAAGGTCTAAAATAGCATGCAGTAGATGTTATCGGGAGGGACACAACAAGATGACATGTTGTCACGACCCAAAAATGAACGTGATGACACTCGTCTTATCCCACCAAGATAAGTCAGCCTAAAACCAAATATCACAGAAATGCAGAAGTACGACAAATTGAAATCTCAAAATACAATAAGTGCCGATAACTAAGTCAACTTAATAAAACCCCCAAAATCTGATTGTCAAGTGTACAAGCCTCTAAAGTATTATAATTGATTCAAAAGAAAAACACAAGTCTCAAATGACATTGTTTCTAGAATAGAACAAGATAATAAATATGAGTAAGAAGCTCCGCTGAAACGACAAGCAACTACCTGACAAACCTCCATAAGAAGCCTCGAACAAGGAGAAGAGAAAATATCACGAAGGTTCGGACAAGTAACCTACAAAATTGTAGAAGCAAGGGGTGAGTACTAAACCACACGGTACTCCGCAAGTAAACTTCTAAACACAAGCTAAGGGAATAGAATACGGGTACTCCTACCACCCCAATCGAACCTCCACAACTACAACCTGCATAAAAATCAGCCTAACCTAACAGTTCACAATTTACATAGCACACAACCAACATCAATACTCTAACAATTACATATTCTCAACAACAACCTCAATAATTCGTTAATCACAAGTTCCACAAAAAGGCACTCACAAGATCAGCAACACACAAGATCAAGTTCACCAGTGATAAAGATGTGCAATGCAATGAAATGTAATGTCAAGTATAATGATTCATGTCTGACCTAATGATACACACCCACTGTCTCACAGTCCGGGACCCATGGAGGACATATCTATCCATGCATCCGTCGCGGCATACGACACAACCCTCGATATATAGTATCTGTTACGGCGCGCGACACATCCCTCAATAATAAAATTTGTCGCCACGTGCGACACTTCCCTCGAAATATAGTATCAGTCGTGGCGTGCGACACGTCCATCAAAATGGTTCATTCTTTTTAATTTCTTATTCTTTCTCAATTCACATAACATTTGTCACAACCATGTCTCAGAACAATACAAATGACATGTTCACATAAATAATGAGGAGATGACCATTTTCATAATAATGCAGAGTTCACAACAACACAATCGTGACACAACATCAACAATGAGTCAATAAGCCTTTCAAACCATTCTCAACAGATCACACACCAACAATTAATCACATACGTTGCCTTTTAATATCCCCTTTTCATCATTAGAATTATTCAATATGGACAAGTCAACCCATCACCAAGTCTCATTACTCCCCAACACATACCACAAGAAAATACACGATTCTATACACTTAATAAGAGTTTAAAAATCTACTTGCCTCAATCAATCAAGAATTCACTCCAGGACTTGAGCCTTCCCTTTTCGTTGAACTTCCAACTCAAAGCAATCTATTCAAATAAATGACCACGATAAGATTTCGAAACTAACAACATTCATATTACTTTATGTCTAGGCTAGACTCATAAAAATTCACTCAAATCTATAGTCAAGTTCCTAATTTTGATGCCAAATAACAATTCAACTCTCATATTTCCGAATTTCAAATCTAGGGTTAAGTTTCAATTTCTCCATTATCGTAAATCTAATAATATACATATAATACAATACAATTAATATTTAATTACTTATCTCAATGTATCAAAAACTAAAATTTATAAAGCAATTATAATAATCATATATTACTATATAAGAAGAGCGAATAATATATATATAAAAGAGAACCTTAGGCCCGCCTACGTGGCACCACCACAAATAAGAATTTCCTTTTAATTTATTTATTTACAAAACTAGCCTCCCCTTTCATGAAAAGTTGTGAAATTTATGAAAAGTTGCGACTTTTATGAAGAGTTGCGACTTTTATGAAAAATTGCGACTTTGCAACTTTTCCAAATAGTTGTAACATTTCCGATAAGGCACAATAAACATTTGTTCACACTACCCTTTGTTGTCTATAAATAGAGGGATTTCCTCTCATTTTAAAACAACGAAAATTCTGAATGTCTTCTTCTTCACAATTAAATTTTTGTGTACTTTGCTCCTGTTGAGTGGCTCACTGACACCATTGCTTATGTTACAGATCCTGGTATGTCTTTTACAGTCATTAATTTATGCTTATGTTATTAAGAATAAAAAAATAAGATGTAGTAATTTTCATTTCCCTTTACATTATTAATGTTTGTTACTACACAATTTTGTATGTAAGATAATATAGTGTTTTAGTTTAATGACTGATAGATTTTAAGTATTATTTTATAAATTTTATGATATTAAATTCCCGCGCAAAGCGCGAATAATTTTACTAGTAATAATATAAAAGAAGATCGAACCCCAAATTATCTTCAAGTTACATTCAGTAACTTGAATCGAGAAAACCAAACAAGCACCCATTTATACGTATAAACCACCTGAGCATCTTTCCAAATTTCAATTTCTCAAATGGAAAAGAAATTGATCACTAATTAATGATGACATTCAGATCTTGACCCCTAAATCAACAAATCACAAACAAAATTAAATAAATTCGTCCACCCTTATAAATCCAAATTCCAAAGCCATTAATGCCTACACAACTTACTATTATTATTGCCTTATCCATTCCTAATCCTCTATTCTTTATATATGTTACTCCCTCCGTCCATTATTGTTTATCAGGTATACTAAAAATAATTGTCCAAAATTAATTGTCAATTTAAACAATCAAAAAATAATTAGTCACTTTTTTTCAATTCTGCCCTTAATAATTACATAACTACTAGCTTCAAAAAGTAGTCATTTTAAAGTTACAAGACTAATTTAATAAGAAAAAAGTTGCTTTTACAACTTTTAAAAAGTATAAATCATTTTAATAATAATTGATAGTAGGGTTATATTAATCAAATTACACTTTATATTTAGTTTTTCTTAAAAATTGTGCATAATCTTACCCTGACAAACAATAGTAGACGGAGGGATTACTACATTAACAATTGATAAGAAAAAGAATGAAAATGCTAGATAGAGTTTGTAGTACCGTGGTTTGTCTTTTTCGAATTACGGCCGATGTCTTCTTCTTCCTTTCCAAGTTACAATAAAAATAAGTACAAATTAGATTTCACTTATTTCCATTATCCCCTGTTACTTTTAAAAATCTCCAAAATTCTTTATTTCTTTAATGTATTTAAGCTATATATTAATATATCTGAGCTACATATTATGTATCCGAGCTAGTTTTTAATGTATCTGAGCTACATATTAATGTATCCGAATCAGTATTTAATGTATCCGAGCTTGTTTTTAATGTATCCGAGACAGTATTTAATATATCCGAGCTACATATTAATGTATCCGAGCTTCAATTATTGTATCCGGTTTTTTTAATTTTTAAGGGATTAATGTAATTAGAAACTTATTAGGGATAGATTGTAATTTCATATTAAAACTATGGGATTTATATAATTTACCCTTAAAATAAATGTTAAACCCCACTAACTCTTTAAATAAATGGATCAAGTGATATAGGGTATCAACTTAATACTTGAAATTGGCCCATTAACCACCAACTAAATAAATAAATTATTTAATATATACCCATCAATAAAATAATCGTAGTTATCGAATAGCTTAAAATTCTCAAATCAATTTCACCGATTGATCATAAAATTACTCGGGGCAACTATCAAGAGGGGTAAAATAGTAATTTTACGAAATTTTCAAAAATGACCTTTCGAATAATTACATTATCCACCACAAAAAAACCATGTTCGTCCTCGAACATAAAGAAGAAGGAAGGAAACCGACATTACGAGAAGCTTGATGTATAATTTTCAGAGTCAATATTTATCTCTCCATGTGAGCTCATCCTTAAAACTATTCCATCAAGTGCAACTACTAAGAACTGAATTTCGACACAAAGTAGCATATATGAGGGCTTGCATATAAAGGTGCTAGAGATATACGGAGAATTCCATCCTTTGAAGACCAATTTTGGATATGTAATTGGATTTGGTGTAATTGAGTGTAACTTATATACTTATTTGGTCAGATAATTGGGTGTAATGAACAAGTAACTCATTTAACTGACACAATTTTATTTAGACCCAATTATATTTAAGAACATAAATTAAATATTATTTATTACAATTATTATTTTAACTATTCTTCTAGAAAATGTAAAATAATGAAGAATTTCAATAAAACAAAAAAAGAAAAGTCTCAACAATTAACTTAATATGAACTAGAGGGAGTATAATTCAACTAGTAATTAAAAACATAAGTAAATTCAACTAGTAGCTAAAATTGTGTTTGTTGACTTCCACTAGGAAAAAAATGTACCCAGTTCGTTGAAAACAATTTATTCACCATTTTAAAGTTTGAACACCCTTAACAAAATTCCTGATTTTCCCACTGACATGGTGTGATTACAAGTTGATTACTTTTAATTTCTTCCATTTTTTTATTTTTATTTATTTCATTTTTATTTATTTTTTATTTTTATTATTTTAAATTCTTTTATTTTTATTTTTATTATTCTAATGTTTTCTGAATATATATTTATATTATTATATTTCATTTCTTTCTCATACTCAACCTTTACTTCTTGTGATTTTATGCAATTTTTCGTATTATATATTGTTTTCATTAATATAATTTTGTTAGCATTCTAATTTTTAAATTAAAGTAGAATTCATTGTTGAATAGGGTAATGGACTTATGTTTTCTTTTTCTTTTAAAGTATATTTATGTATGCTATGTTGAAATTTGACATAAGGGTATTATGTTAAATTTTTTGTTTTGAATTTAAAACTTATGTTAATTTTCAATTTAATTTGTTTTAGGAGTATTGGCTCAATATTTTATATTGCAAGCAATTTTTTTGGTTAGACTTGATAAATCACCTTTTTGTCAAATGTTTTTATATTTTTATGACATTATATTTAAAATATTAATTTTTTTGTCAAACACGCATTTCATGATGTTCATAGAATTTTTGTACTTTTAATTTTTATGATTAATTTAATCAAAATATGCTAAATTGAAAAATATAAATCAATTATTTTTTATAATATTAGTTAAGAACATATGTTTATTAATTAATATATTTGCAAAAGACAATATATATCTTAAATATTCGATTTAATATCATTTATAAAGACTCTTACTTGTCTAATATATTTTTTTGAGTATAACCTTATGATTACACTTGTGCAATCAAATTATACACTTGTAATTACACTGTGGCAAACAAACAAATCATCGTAATTACTAGATTGTGTAATTACCAGGCTGATAATTACTATCCTAGTAATTCCACCGATTCCAATTACTTGGAGGCTTTCCAAATAGACCATTCATGAATTTTCATAGGTCTTTGGAATATTCTAGTTGGATAGAATATTTTAGAAAAGGGACTTATTTGTTAATATGTAGAGACTTGATTAATAATTATTACTTACATATTAGCCCCTAATTAATTAGTATAAATAGATGGGTATTCATTTGTAAAATCATTCAGCAAAAATCAAAGTTCTCTACAATACAATCTTTCTTATGTGCTTAGTAGAAAACCAAGGATGTGACATTTTTCTTGCATTTTCCAATTTTCGTTTGTTAAAGTGAGACTAATACTGCTAATAAATACTCCCTCACATACATTAAAAAAGGGCGAAAAGACTCAAATATGTAGGGGTGTACAAAAACCGAACCGAAAAAATGTTATTAGGTCATTGCTATTGGGTTATTGAATTAACGACTTTTTAATGATTTTATAAAAAGTTTTATCGGGTTATCGATTTGGTATCAGTTTTTAGTATTGGGTTATTGGATAAACCGATAACTCATTAAGACGATAGTAAGTTACTACTATACCCTTCATAAATATTAAATATTGATAATTTAACGACACTATATTAGTACTCCACACTACGGTCTACACACTTCACATGTCATAGTACTTCTACTTCACATCAAAAAATTCATATTATGTTTTGGTTGTAACGTGTTATTGTAGTCGTACTACATCTAGTTTTTCTCATTATATTTCTTGTTTCACTATATCAAAACATTTACAACTGATTTGCTTGTCTCACTGTATCATGCCAAATTGTTAGATAAGTGAGAAATCATAGATTTAATTTATGAGCATTTTCTTATTGGGTAAATCGAAAATCGAACCGTTAATGACAAAAAAAAACCAATAAAGAATATCTTATTGGTTTAGCATATTTAAAAACTGAAAATCGATAAACTGAACCGATAATACATAAAATCAATCTGAACCGACCGATGCACACCCCTACAAATATGTCATCAAACTTTGAGAAAAGGTTATCTATGTCATCCGATAAAAGTTTGACTAATTTATACCATCTTCGTTTGGAAAAGACTCACAATTTCGATTTTGCAAAATCAGAACTGAGTCTTTCTCAAACAAAAATAGCATAGATGAACCAAACTTTAATTAAATGGCATAAATGAACCTTTTCTCAAAATTTCATGGCATATTTAAGGCTTTTCCCCTAAAAAGAAGAAGCAATTTGGTGTAAATTCTTATTGTACACAATCATAGACTATCAACACTATTTTTATTGAAGCTTGAACTCATAGCCTCTCATCCATTATCGCATTGTCTTTACCATTTTTCATTGACCAAGCTTACACAAATTATCAAGAACTATATTTAGTTAAAATGTCCGAAGGAATGCCTTTCAACTTCATCTCATGTTATAGTTGACTATGTTGTTTGATTGACTTGAATGTTTTGGAAAATGTTTTCTAAACCAACTCATTTTCTTCAAATTTAAGGAAAATGACTTACTTTCAAAAATGAAGGAAAACATTTTTCAAAACTCTACTTGATCCTTCAACATTTATTCTTACCCTACTCCATACTCCGGACCCGACCCCCCCCCATAAAAAAATTAAAATTTTTAAATCTTCTTATTTCTTAATTATCAAGTCTATTTTTACTCCTACCCTCAAACCAACCCCCTCCCCCCTCCCCCAAAAATAAAATAAAAATTATTTTGAAAAATATTTCAAATTTAAGATTTTTTTTACCTAACCCAACCCCTATCCCCCACTTCCATAAAGATATTGTTTTGGAAAATATTTGAATTAAAGAATAGTGCTCATTAGATGAAATGGATAGAAGTAAGTTAAATTTCAGTATGAACCAATTTTCAAAGAAAAATATAAACGGAAAAGGCTCAAAAATACCTCTAACCTATTAGAAATGGTTTAGAAATGCCCTCCTTTCATCTATTGGTTTAAAAATGCCCTTAACGTATTTTTGGGCTAAAAAATGCCCTTTAATTAACAGAAATCTGATGTGGAATTTAACTGAACAAATGGCCAAATTTCATTGGTCCATCTAATTTTTTTTATCAAATAAAATAAACCCCACCAAGCCCAAACCCGTTTCATTGTCAATTTAATTTTTTTTCTCTACTTTTCATCCTCTTCTTTCTTTCTTTAAGAAAGAAAACTTCCAATCCAAAACCCAGTGTGTTTGTAAAATCTTGTTATTTAAAAAAACAGACATACAGATTAAACAAGATGAAAATAAGCAATTAAAATATTTTCATACGATGATATAAACCCATATGTATGAAGTTTGAACTAATCCTAAATTTATAAAAAAATCTATCTTTAATCCTTTTCAAAAGTGATTCAGTAGAGATGATGAACAAACAAAAGTTTAAATCTCCATGTGAGAACAAGCAAATAACGGGAGGTATAAAATCAAAGATACGAAAACTGGGATAGATTTATCAAAAATGGCTTTGAGTGTAAGGTTTATTTGATTTATAAAAAGAAAATTATGTGAGCCACTTATTTTAAACTCCTTAAAAAATTTAAAAATAATAGTTAAATTCCACATCAGATTTCTGTTAACTAAAGGGTATTTTTGAGCCTAAAGAAAACATTGAGGATATTTTTAAACCAATAGGTGGAAGGAGGGCATTTTTGAACCATTTCTAATAGGTTAAGGGCATTTTTGACCCTTTTTCCAAATATAAATGATACAAATTACATCAGTCCTTGTAACCGCCAGGAGTTTCATGCCATTGGTAGAAGAAGGGTTGTCAAAAACTTGAAAAATCATGCAAAATAGTCACATATCTCGTAGAAAAAGAAGTTGAAACTAGAGTTTTCGAATACAGAGACGAGAGATTGAGAAAGGAGTATAAAAGGGGAAAATAGCTGCAAAACAGCAATTCTCAACTGCTAAACTGACCACCGAACCAGTAAGTATTTAGTAGCAGAAATCAGTCAGTAATTCAGGAACGGTATTCTAAGAATGAGATACAGATTCAATCTTATGGATGTAATGAAGAATAGGAAAGACAAGATATACAGCTGAGTTGAAGTAGTTTCATAAAAGGCAAAAGAGGGAGCGAAAGCAGATATATGCTTGTTAGCACTTTTGTACTTGTGAATCACTAAAGTCTGGCGGATATCTGATTCCATCCTCAAAGGATTTCTTCAAACTAGATGATCATTCATTTTATTCATGATTGATCAAGAGGTTGCACAATCAAGTAATGGTTGCTCTTATGCCATTTGGTAATAAGCACAAGTTAAGTAGGACCGACGAACCCAGTAATACTCTTTAACTTCAAATTAAGGTCACAAACTTAGCACAAGTGTAAATAAGATGATTGAAAATGTTAGTTATTTAACGTCGATGGTAAAGACAGGAAAAAACAGAATTTTTTTAGATACGGAAGTGTAAAGTATGTCTTCTTCAACTTAAATAGTAATAATAGTGGAAGAAATGAAAATACATCCTAATATCACAAAGTATACATTTTCATACCTTATAGTGAGTACAGAGCATAACACAAACTTCCCTTCTACTGTGTCCATCTCCATCCCACTAATTACTTCACTAATTATACTAAAGTTACCAGCAGTATAACACAGCATAAAAGCTTAAAATAAGACACACAACTGTTTTTCCACAAATCTGGATATAACATGCTGAGGTTACACTAAAAAGTTACAATTGATAATCCAAAATTAGAAACAAACAATAACAGATTGCAGATTTCTACATCTTCAAAAGAAAACTGCTCCCTCCATCTTCTAAGTTAGTTGGAAATGGTGATATGGAGCACAACCCTTTCTAAATTATGGTGACAAGTAGTCAAAGGCCCAATGAACTTATATTTGACAATTTTATTGTTCTATGAAAATGTAAATTCCCAATAAAGCATCCAGTACTCTTGGATCATATATAAACCTTAAGAAATATGCATACGAAAATATTCTCAAAAAAAAAAAAATGTATTCTAAGTAACTAGAACATTGTATTGACAGTTCATCTGTAGTATATCCTATAAGTTTTGAATATGATTGTTTCCCTCTTTTGTAACACTTTTTGGAGGTGGCCAGTAGGCCCTTAATGCTGAGAAATTCATCAGTACTAGTTTCCAACAAAAAAAAAATGGTTCCCAAAACATTTCAAGTTACGTGCAGTTGTTATTGATTCACAAAAAGCTGGAAAATCATAGTACGTGAAGACAACTATATAGCACAGAAACTGATATTCCTACAGACTTATAACGTGTACACATAAGGGAACTCACATTATCACTCAAAAGTGGAAAAAGAATTGAAATATCAAAAGTGATGTACCTCCTCTGTAAGCCGTAAGCATGCCTGGAAAGCTCAAGTGATGTTCTAATTGCCATTATTCTATCTTTCGTAATTGCAAGGATGCCACTTCTCATTGTGAAAGTAAAGCCAAATAAAGCAAGAGAAAGAAATATTCACTTCTTATGTTCAGATCGAAACTCAGGTATCATGTCAAGGGCAGAAGGATTCTCCCTTATAACGTTTACCAGTAACTCAGTTGTATCTGCATCACATGAGAAGCCCTTTCTAACCATTTCCTTCATATAAGTTGCCATTTCATTAATTTTGCTGCACCTTAGGTATCCTCACACAAAAATATTGTATGTAACATTGTTTGGCATACAACCGTTGTCCTCCATTTTTCTAAGCATATCTTTAGCTTCATCCAAAAACCCTTCGAGAATAAATCCATTTATCATTATAGTGTATGTTCTCACATTCGGAAGCATTCCAATTAAAGAAAGCTTCTCAAATATCACACGAGCTTTGTCGAGTTCACCATTTTTGCACAATCCATTAATGACAACATTATAAAATTCAATACTAGTATATTCAATTTCTCTTTCCAACTTATTAAAGAACGACAATGCTTCTTCAACAAGTCCATATTTAAAATTACCATTGAGCAAAGTGCAGAGAGTGTATAAATCAGGTACGAGCCCTGTTGATAGCATCTCAGCAAAGAATTTTTTTGCAGAGTCAATTTTTCCAGCTTCAAACAGACCTTGCAAGAGGATATTGTAGGTAAAAATATCAGGTTTTGATCCCTTTTGAGAAATTTCATGAAACAATTGCATGGCCTCGGCCAATTGTTTTACTTTACAGTATCCATTTATCAGTACACTATAGCAAATAATGTCAGGTTCAATTTTCTTATCTATCATGAAATCAAAAACTCTCCTCGCTCTATCCAGTTCACCATGCAAACAATAGCCGTCCATTATTGCAGTGTATATAATTATATTAGGTTCGACACCTTTTCGGACCATTTGTCTCATTACTTCCTCAGCGTCTTCTACATTCCCTTCTTTGCATAGTCCATCTGTTAGTATAGTGAAGGTGCGCACATTTGGATAAATATTAAGGTTCACCATCTCAGAGAACAAAATCCTAACCTTTTCCCATTGACCAAGCTTACACAAACCATCAATCAATGAACTATACGTGACTATGTCTGGAGGAATGCCTTTCTGCTTCATTTCGTTCAGAAGACTTACATCACCATCTAAGTTTCTATATTTGCAAAGCGCATCAACAACAATGGTGTAGATGAATATGTCAGGCTTAGTGTTCCCTTGTTCCATTAACCGGAGCAAACTTAAAGTCTTCTCCGTATGACCCCTTTTACTAAGCCCATTCATGACAGTTGCATACATGACTACATCAGGTTCACAAATCCCCTAATTAAGGCAGTAAAGGTGACAACATCAAATGAAATACCATTCCTCAAGTAAATGGGTAACACTGAAAACCCACAATCAGCACGATGCATCAACGAATAACTGTTAATCACACTATTCAAGACGACTCCATTAATTGGGATACCCAATTTCTGCATTTCTCGAAAAAGAGAAACGACGGCAGAATAATGTTTCATATTTATCACAGTCTTAAATAATTTAGAAAAATTGACAAGAGAAGGAAGAGGCTTCATTGTAACCATTTGCTTAAAGAGAATCAGAGCATCATCTAAACACTCAAAATTGCTATTTGCCCTAAATTTACTCAGTACCGAAATGGATTTATTACTATAAACTCTGACTGTTATTGGGGAAAAACAAGAACATGAAGTAGAAACGAAAGATGTGAAAAGAATACCATTGCCATTTCGGAGAGAAATTCTCTTCATCTTCGATGGAGGAGTGAAGTTTCTTCTTTACTGTGAAAATGGTCTTTCTCTTTTGGTGTGCCGTGTCTATTTTGATTGACTTATTTTAAATGCTTTTAAGCAATTTTAAAGTGTTTGTGTAAAGTTAAAAAATACTTATAAACAATTATTTTAAAGTCAAAATAATAAAAATAAATCAAAAGTCATAGCTTTTTTTGTGATATTCTACCTTTCTAACGGTAAAGGCACACGAGATTAGTAGGGATAGGTTCACATATTTGGTTCGATTTTATCAAATTTTGATTTTATTTTTTGATATTCAATTTTGGAAAAGTGTGCATTAGATATCAAATTGAACGAGTTTGATTTGATTTGGTTTGGTTTAGATTGATTTTATATAATTTTGATTTGATTTGGTTTGGTTTAGATTGATTTTATATCATTTTGATTTGATTTGCTATTTTTAAAATGTTTGTTTTATGAAATGAGAAATAAAGTAAGCACAGAGTATAAGATCATTTCTTGTATTTTTAGACCAAATTATTTATATTTTCAAATGAAAAAAATAAACGTTTTCCATGGATACATTAATTTTCGGAAAACTTACATAAATATATTATATTAAAAAAAATATTTACCATTTATAGGAGTATCCTTTTTTTTTTTTTTCACTTGATCACTTTTAATACATTTATAATACAATTTTAATAACATATTACAAAGAACAATTCATTATTCACATATAATACATGTTTTATTGATGGATAATACATTTATCACACATTTTAATACACTTATAATGCAATGGTTAATTTCTTACCAAACAAGCATAATATATTTTTAAAAAATAATTATAATACATATATATTGCATACATAATTCACTTTTAATACATATTGCAGATTTAATATAGTATTGTATTAATTGTTATAAATGGTAATAAATAAAAAGTATCGCTAAAATCAGTAATTATTTATAAAAAGATACTCATCTAAGTAATTTTTCCTTAATTTTCTAGCCTACCAACCAATAAACCTGTTAATTGGGCCGGCTTGTCCGGTTTCAGCCTATTAAGGCCGGTCCAGTAACGGCCCAAGTCCGGACTGACAGCCGACCACTTTTAATAGTGGGTGGGCCGGTCGGGATATTTTTAATGCTCAGGTCCGGTGTTATTGCAGATATATAGTTGAGAGAAAATATAAAAAAAAATTATAGCTTCAATCGCTAGTCGTTTCGCTTAAGATATATAGTTGAGCAATATAACGTCAACCTTCTTAGCATGACGTAAAAGAACGAAAGAACCTTTAAATTAAAAAAACTCTAACATAATAATATCCATCATTTTTACAACTTTATTTATTTATTTATAATTAAAATATATTTTTATTAATATTTATACGATATTAAAAATTTGGTACTCATTAATAATTAATATGGAATGCACACACAATGAAAATATATAGAGATAAATACTTAGGGAAAGAGATTTTTTTTTTAAAAAAATAGAAATTAATTAAAGCAAAAAATAGTCAATTAGATATTTGGATTAACAAATAATAATAGCAAATAAGGAAGAACGGGGCGGGGGGGGGGGGGGGCGGGGGGGGGGGGGCGGATTGAAGCCTTGCGCACATTAATGAAACTCGACACCAGCATGGTAAACTAAGCCTTTTACCAGTCACACCATTAAGGATTTTGGTTCACAAGCTTAATACATGACCAATTTGTCATATACATACACACAAAGTTTTAACCGAAATCACTGAATGTCGTGACACCTCCACCCATGCATATAGATTCGCGCCCCTGCCTAGTTTCATAGTGAAATAAATTCATAGCTTTTCTTTTGCTAACAAGTGGCTTCCAAAAACGAATTGCAGATTTGATCTGTAATTCATTGTTTCAGAATATCTCATCGTTGCATTATTACAACTCTGATTCACATTCCTTGTCACTATAAGTGTTTACCAGTTTGGGGAAGAATATCCCAAGTTGGTTCCACCATTGGAGAACTGGTACAAGTGTATCAGTCAATTTGCCTTGAGAATTGGTATTGTATCGAATAACTTCTTGAGATTTGTTGTATGCTAATCTAACAAATTAATTGACACCATAGCTCACTTGATTCCCTTATGTGATGATGGAGTGTCGTCGACGACCCAAAAACTTGCCTTATCCAACCATTCAGAATAATCTCCACACTATGCTATTCATTTTTTCTTGGTACCTTTTGTTGGCGTATGGGATACATCAAGCCCAAATAGAAAAACACCAAATGACTATGGACTTATTTGCTCAAGTACTCTTTCTGGAGAAATGAAGGATTTTGGATTTTGTTTGTTGTATAAATTGTTGGGATATACTTCCTTTGTCCCTAATTACTTGCCCACTTTTGAATTGACACCTATTAAGAAAACAATTAATGACATAGTGAGTTTATCATTTTACCCCTATTAATTATAAAGTGGATGAAAGGTTCTACATTTTAAAAAGTAATTAGTCATTTAATTGAGGGTATAATAGGTAAAAAAAAATTGTCCTTTCTTGATTTGTCAAAATGAACAAGTAATTAGGGACAACTATAAAAGGAAAAGTGGACAAGTAATTAGGGACAACTATAAAAGAAAATGATTGTTAGTATTTTTTTCAGTTTAGGAATAAATCGTTTTTGACTTTTATTAGTTTAAAAGAGAAAATAACTTTTTATTTCCTTAAAAGAAGAAAGAGGAAAATACTGGATTTCTTTGTTTCCTTAAAAAATGAAAGAAGCAAATATTGTTGTTATTGGTAATTAATAGATATTGATGGTGTTTTTGTTGATAACTATTGATCATGATTGTTGGATACCTTAATGATGTCAAAATACACTTAATGATATTTAGTGTTTGTTGATAACTATTGATCATGGATGTTGGATACCTTAATGGTGTCAAAATACACTTAATGGTATTTAGTGGTTGTTGATAACTATTGATCATGGCTGTTGGATATCTTAACGGTGTCAAAATACACTTAATGATATTTAATGGTTGTTAATAACTATTGATCATGGTTGTTGGACACCTTAACAGTGTCAAAATACACTTAAGACTTGATTGAGAGAGTTAGCCAAGAATTAGTAGAAGGCTGTAATCCTGGAGTCCAGTTACTGAACGAGTTGTGTGAAAGCTTCAAAGATTAGAGTTTCACAAGTTATTCAGTTTACATTATTATGCTATTATGTTTATTCGTGATCTTGAATAATGCTTCCGCTGTGAATATTCTAGAATAAATATGATGCCGCAACCAGTTAATGTCAAATACTCTAATAACATTAGAAATAAAGTCATGGTGTGGGAGCAACAACTATGACAACATCGACTGCCTATGAACAGGGGCGGCTCAAACTCGTTGGTGGCCTAAGGCCAAAATCAAACTAGAGGCATTAAAAAAAAATTTAAATTTTTTAAATGTTTTTATTTTAAATCTATTTTTCTATCTTTTTGAGATGCAAAATTGTTAATAATTTTTGTGTAGTCAATCTCTTCTAATAATTCTTTTTCAATCAATAATATAGCCAAACCACTTCTAAAATTTATCAAGAGCACCTTTTTGAGATTTTATCAAGTTAGCGACTTTTCTTTTTCTTTTAAGTTTTCAATGACCGGATTCATATTTTCTTGTTGACATATTAAAATCTAACAAATATTTTAAACACTATTACAATATCAAATAAAAAATATAATAAACATAAGACACAAAACAAAAATAATATTAGAAATTAAAATGATATTATCGGATTCAAGAACTATGAAGACTTGATTTCCGAAAATGAATTGGACTGCTGCAATATATATTTTTTTCCAAATTTAAAATATAAACTATCAATAGAATAAGTAAATTCTTAAGCTTTGACTAAGAGAGATATATAAGATTAGAAAGAGAAAGAGAAAAGAAATAGAAGAGAAGAAGAGACGAATAGAGGAGGATAGAAAATATAAAAATAAAATTAGAAAAAGAATAAGGTAAAAAAATAAACATAACTTGTACATTAAAAAAAAAGTAGACAACTTTTTATTAGAAAGGGAAAAAGTAATTGTCATATCTATCACTTCATTAATACTGTTTGCAATTGTTGTCTTAGTTCTAATTTTTTTTTTAGTTTAATCCTACTTAATTAACTAAAAAAATATTGGAGGCCTAAGGCCAAGGAATTTTTTTTATACCTTACCAGCCGCCCCTGCCTATGAAGAGCACATGTTTTCTCTGTCTGAGAAAGAGATTCGTGAAAGAACTTGGGTACGCAAGAATCTCAGCCTGAATGGAAGACTTTATAGATGCTGAAGATTATGAACACAAGTTCAATGTAACTGATATCCTTGTACGTTGCTTCAGTTGCGAGCATGTTCAATTCAGAGTAGAATTAATGTTTGGTGCTTCAGTTACAACTTACAAGCTTGATATAACAAATTCAGTTTGTAACATTAATTATTGAGCTTTATTATCCTTGAGGTGATTAATTAAACTGTACTAAGAAAAGCTAATAATTAAAGATCAAATTGTCCTTTTTGTTGTAGCATTTTGAAGCTCGTTGATAAAGTCATTATTGTCAAAAAAAAAAAATAGTATTGCTTTAAACTACAAAGCTTTGCCTAACATGATTTTGAAATGCCAAGTGAATTGCAAAACATAAGATATTTTCTCATGTCTTTTTTAGTCTCAAAACTTGTGGCCTGAACTAAATTGCTAAGAGAGGATTACTCCAATCCTAGGTCATATCGAAACTTGTGGCCAGAGCAAAATTTGTAACAATGCACTAATTTAAGAAAGTCAGAGGTCTTATATCATTTAGTGATTTTAGCATGCAACAAGAAAAGACATGATCCATACAAGCTTATTATGGCTAATTTCTAAGTCAAAATACTATGAAATTTATTCAATTTGAATATTGCTTTCAACTGGACTAGAACAATATTGATCAGTATAATATATTTTACATATTTGAATCAAAATCTAGGTGCCCAAAAAATTGAAGTTTGAATTTTAATTTGTGGTTATCAAATTTTGAGTAGTTTCCTTCTTTTATATACTTGAGTGACTTTCTACTTACAAAGTTTTACTCTTTTATTCTCGTGTTATCATTTCTCCATTCCAGTACTAAGTGTCATGTTGCCAGGAGTATCTCAAATATGGTCATTTGATTACTGTTCATTTAGAACAAGTGTTTGATTAGAATACGGAAATTTTTTGGAAAGGTAAGTAACACAATTATGTTCTTTCTACAAAAGAATTATGTTCACTATATATAGCCTACGCTTCTCATTGGATCTTGTAAATTAGTTACTTAATATTGTTCTATGATTGAATTGATTTATAAATTTCTATGAGCTCACTCCTATTTACAAAAATCAAAGAAACTCTTCCAACATAACTTTCAATAGGTTTACACGAACTGAAGAGCTCATTGTTGACACTTTCTATTACAAAACACATTTCTTTCCTTTTATAGTACCCTTACTCACAAGGTTTACAACACTTTGTAAATGTCACAAGTTCTTATACTCCACCTTTAATTTGTTGATAGGTAGCGCTAGGTCTAAAAGTGGATAGAGAGCTAGATCCCGTTCTAATAAGAAGACATGAAGCAATGTGGACACTAAGGAAACCAAAGAGCAATACAAAAGTTTGAACACATGTAAAGTCAAAGCTGCATCACTCCTTACAATTACTAGATGAAAAAAAATAATACTTAGACTACTAATGATACGTATATACTATATGTATTTAATTTCATTGTGGTTTGATTTTATTATAATGGAGTCCGGATAGTTCCGAATTTGATAAAATTCTTAATAGAAATCACAGGTTTCTTGGTAGTGCAGTAACTAAAGCAATATACTGAAAGGGTCATGATATGATATTTACAGGTTCTGTCGATCTTTTAAAAATTGTTTCTCATGTATTAAAATTAAAATTATTTTTCATGTATTGCGATTATTATGCGATAGACGTGTTGTGAGAGTTCTTTAATGATGTGAATTTTTGTATGCTTTACATGATATATCTAATTGAGTAGCCTTTATGTATAGCTTTTTTTCTTGTCAATTACTACTACCACCTTCATTTTGTTCCTTTATGATAAAAAGTTATACATTAAATAAAATTTAAGATTTTAGAATACATTAAAAAAAATTGTTGGGCCTCATGCCCCGTGCCCCGTGCGATGCACGGGCCTCCCTTCTAGTATATTAGTAAAGGTGACATGACACATTTCTTACAGTAGAATACCACGTTTTATTATAAAATAAAATCACATCTTAACATTTGCTAATGAGTAGCTTGTCCAAAATTCAATTGCAGACAGTGGCGGATCCAGAATTTTCGTTCAGGGGGTTCAAAAATAAGAGTATAAACGTGTATATATAAGCCAACAAAATAAAATTTCAAGAAAGTAATAGTATATAGTTTTAGTGGCGGACCCTTGAATTTTTTTGGGTTTAAAACCACACTTTTAGCATGTTTTATAAAATAAAAAACTAAAGAAAACGTGAAAAACAGAACTGAAACCTTAAAAAAAAATGAAACTGAAAAATAAAAAAATAAAACGCTAATGTAGGGATTCGAACCCTGTACCATGAGGATTAATTTTTAGGGAACCTGCCGCTAGGCTATCTCTTTCTCCTTGTCATCAAGGGGGTTCAAAATATATGTATCCACATAAATACAGAAAATTACCTTATATATACAGTGCAATTTTTTGCCGAGGGGGTTTGGGTGAATCCCCTGGAACCCACGTGGATCCGCCCCTGATTGCAGATGAGCATTGGAACTATTAGTAAGTGGCCTCACATCACAAAGCTAACGGAGCAAAGGGAACTATTTCTTCCACCGGAGTCGGAGTCGAAATCGGAGTTGGAGTTGGAGTTGTGTGATAATAGAGAATTAGAATTAGAGTTGTCAAAAGAGAGGAACATGTATATCTTCTGCTATCAGAAATATTGAATTATGATATTGGATTTTCTCTTGTTTTTTTAATTATTCATCAGTCTAGCAAAGCTAAAAGGTTACGTTCATTTATCATATCATTCAGAAGGTCAAAGAGGTTTGGGAAAATGTCTGATATATCCCTTAACTTAGTCATTTAAAACTAATACACCTCTCGTCACACAAAAAAATTAATTTTCTAATGTAAATTTGCTAATTATTGGAATATCAAGTCATAATATTATTTTTGAGTTATCCAACATGATAGCTAAGTTTAATATAACATGAAATCATACCAGTTTGTCATGAATTTTGTGCCAGCATTCTGAAACCAATTCGGCATAAGGAGATCATAAAAGTGGGTTATTTACCCAATTTCATATTTTACCCAACCCAATTTTATCGGCATTTCATGGACTTTATGACAAACATTGTAAGGTAATATTATAACAATTTCAATTGCATTGAAGATAAATAAAAAGTCAAAAGCAATATAAAATGTAGCATAACAGAAGTAAGTAGGAAATATCTTGGAAACTCCAATGTAATATGCACATAATGGACCACTAAAAGTACAAGGAAATAAAGGTGCAAAAGCAAAAAAGAAGGCTAATTTCTTTGTCAACACCACTTGGCTTCATCCATTCATTGAGATGGAAGATTGCCATAAAAAATGATAAGAAAAATTACCTAATTACACAACCGTAACGTTTGAATTAATGAATAGAATTACAAGGTAAAACCCAATTTCTTCTTTTGTTAGATTCCTCTTTTCCAGACATCCATAAATTAGTTAGGGCCAACTGATTAACTGTCCATCGTTTATTTACCACAGTGGAGTTTTGGGGTCTTTGAAGGAATTTCCTACTTCCTTCTATTAAATTTGGATGAAAATACTAAACAAACTAATTCTTTTATTTCACTCTTTTTTAAATCTCTTGTTGACTTGAACTCATAACCTTATGATTCGAAGCAGGGGCGGAGCTAGGCAGGGGCAAGGAGGTTCATCTGAAGCACTTTTAGCAAAAAATATTGTATATTTTTTTATCCATATACAATAGACGTTGAATCCTCTTGATTTTTTTGTGTATTTACTTCTCTATATAATTGAAGCCCCTTAATAAAAATCATGATTCCGCCCATGATTGAAAGTGAAGAATGCTTACCATCCCAACAACTTGATCTTTTCTTTAATAAGAAGTAGTTGTTGAATTAATATATTTTACAATTTATACTTTACCTAAACATAATTAAAAAAAATTCAAGTAGGACCTCAAGTTTTTGAAGTCAAGTTGTGTGCTTAAAGAACTTGGCCATGTGATTTAGTTTTTCTTCTTTTTTTCCCCAATAATTCTAATGACAGGTGGATTCTTTTTCTTTCTATTTCTTTCATATTGTTATCACCACACAATTTGTGCTTACTTTTTTCAGATCAACATCCATGGCATCTTCTTCTTCTTGTGCGAGTTATCCAAAATACTATCCTCGATGGAAGTATGATGTATTTCTAAGTTTTAGAGGTGCTGACACACGGAGAACATTTACGGGTCACTTGTATGAAGGTTTGAAAAACAGGGGAATATTCACCTTTCAAGTTGATAAAAGGCTAGAGAATGGCGATTCCATCTCAAAAGAACTCTTGAAAGCTATATAGAAGAGTCTCAAGTTGCCATAATCGTTCTCTCAAAGAATTATGCTACATCAAAGTGGTGCTTGAATGAACTAATGAAGATTATGGAATGCAAGGAGAAAGAAAATGGACAAACAGTCATTACAGTCTTCTATGACGTGGATCCATCACATGTTCGATACCAAAGTGAGAGCTTTGAAGAAGCATTTGCCAAACACGAATCAAGGTATAAGGATGATGTTGAAATGAGGCAGAAGGTGAAAGGATGGAGAACTGTCCTAATTGTTGTCTCAAATCTAAAAGGATATGATATCCGTGACAGGTGAGTTGAAAACACATTGATTGAATCATAAATTTATTTATCATGAAGACTAGCTACACATACTAGCTAATACTCTACTATATAGAGCAAATTTGTATCTAAAAATGTGCCAGAATTTATGATTCTACTATAGAACAAATCCTACTTGTGCACACCCAAAATTGGAGGACACAAATGCTAGCTGAAGTTAAGTTAAAGGGTATATTAATGTATTATGCCTTATTGCAATCGAGTGAATAACTTTTATGGTCATCCAAGTATACTAAATTACTTGCTAAAGTCACTTATGTTGATTTTATATTTTATATCAATTTAGTTACTCAATGACATTGTTACACAGATAATTTATTGAGGAGTTTGATATATGTGTTCTGTTTCCAGTGGCGGAGCCAGACATTTTATGAAGGGTGTGCAAAATTTTAAAAAGTAACCAACAAAATATTTAGTGAGTTTTGACTAACAAAAAATGATGTTAAAAACTTAAAGTTAGCAAGAATCAAACCTTCGACCTCGGGCCTCGAAGCTTCTAACTCGCTCTCTACCACTGAGCCAAGGGCTCTAATTATGTCATGTGTGTGCAACCTTATGTATATATTAACAATTTCATTAATTTGACCTATATATATGGTATAATTTTCCAGCGAAGGGTGTTCACCTGCACACCCATCAATGGCGGTAGCTCCGCCCCTGTATGTTCCTTTTATCATGATTATGCACTTACAATGTGAAGTACTTCTTGTTCTTACTTTTTGTAGGATTGAATCAGAATGTATTCGGGAACTTGTTGACGATGTTTCTTCAAAATTATGCAAGACTTCTTCATCTTATTTGCACGATATTGTGGGAATATATACTCATTTGGAGAAAGTAACATCCCTTCTAGATATGGAAACTAATGATGTTCGGATTGTGGGGATCTGGGAATGGGGGGAGTCGGTAAAACGACTATAGCAAGAGCTGTTTTTGATAGACTCTCACCTCAATTTCAGGGTGCAAGTTTCCATGCAGATGTAAAAGAAACTAACACAAATGAAATCCATTCTCTGCAAAATACCCTTCTCTCTGAGCTGTTAAGGAAAGACAAAAAATATGTGAATAATAAAAAGGACGACAAGGTTATGATAGCTCATAGACTTCGTTTTATGAAGGTTTTAGTTGTGCTTGATGACATTAATCATCATGATCATTGGGAGTATTTATCAGGGGATCTTCGTTGGTTTGACAGTGGCAGTAGACTTATTGCAACAACTAGAAACAAACAAATTATAGGGAAGAATAACGTAGCGTATGAAGTGACTACACTACTTGAACGTGATGCTAATCGGTTGTTCAGTCAATATGCTTTCAAGGATAAAGCTCCAGATGAGCATATTAAGAAGCTGGCATTGGAGGTAGTAAGTCATGCTAAAGGCCTTCCGTTAGCGTTGAGATTGTGGGGTATTTTGTTACATAATGAAGATGCAACTATGTGGAGAGATGTTGTAGATATGATAAAGAGAGAATCTAGTCCAGACATTGTTAAAAACCTCAAAATAAGGTTTGAAGGGTTGCCGGATAAAGAGAAAACCATATTTCTAGATATCGCATGCTTCTTTAGAGGAAGGGGGAAAGATAAGACCATAAAAATTCTTGAGAGCTATGATTTAGGCGCTCGCATCAGATTGCATGGTCTAATTGAAAAATCTCTTGTGTTCATCTCTAAATATGATACAATTCAAATGCTTGACTTAGTTCAAGACATGGGTAGATATGTGGTGAAAATGCAAAAAGATTCCGGAAAACCTAGCAGACTATGGAACATGGAAGATTTTGAAGATGTGGTCAGCAATACTGTAAGTAGGCTGAATACTGCAATATAATATTCAATTTTGAGTTTTTGTATATCAAAATTCATTTATCTTACGCTATCAAGTCATGAATTAGTCTAGTAGCCGCTTAATATGTTAAATCTAACTTTCATTATATTCTTTGGATTAAGTTGAACAAATAACTCAAATAGTAATTTTTTAAGCTTATATTACCCAACTATTTACTCTGAGGAACCTTTTGTTGATAAAAAATCTTGAATGGGAAAAATACAAGAAGGGCCAGAAAAATACAATTTTATTGATTTGTCAAACGCCTTATTTTTCAAAAAAGTGTTTTTTTTCAAAAATTGCACGAGAGGAGTAAGAAAGCATATTTTACACGACATGTGAAGTTATAATTTGTGGTTTTTAGCAGGGGACCATGTCAGTGGAAGCAATATGGTGTAGTTATATTAAAAAACTATGCTTTAGCAAAGAGGCAATGAAAAATATGAAAAAGCTTAGGATATTATGCATATGTGATGGGAACGAATTTTGTGGAATAACCTCCTCCTCGTTGTCTAACTCCAATTGCCATGACGGCTCCATTGAGTACATGTCCAACGACTTGTGTTAGCTTATCTGGCATGAATATCCTTGGAAGTTATTGCCAGAAAATTTTAAACCCAGAAGGCTTGTTCATCTTAATCTCCGGTGGAATTCGTTACATCATTTATGGAATGAAACAAAGGTAATGTTCTATTTGAGATACTTTGTATATCGTCTTCTCCTAAAATTATGATTCTAATATGTTTATTTGGTTGATATAATGTTTATGGACTTTCCACTTCAAAATCAAGAACTTGTTTTTATTTTTTATTTTCTTGAATTGGAATTCAGTTGTGGTGGTGGTGGTGTAGGAAGTAGTGGTGATGGAGGAAGAAGAGGAAGAAGTGGTGGTGGCAAAGGTGGTGGAGGAGTAAGAGGAGAAGGTGATGGTGATGGCGGTGACAGCGACGGGAGAAGGGTGTTAGAGTGGGTAAAAGTCCCACATTTGTTGGGGAATGAACGAGTGATCCCCTTATATGGGCTTGGAAAAACCTCCCCTGATGAGCTAGCTTTTGGGGTTGAGTTAGGCCCAATGTCATATCTTTACATAGTATCAGAGTCAGGTCCATCTCTGTTTTGGCTCTCAGTCCACACTCCAGTCGGACCTAGGCATGAAGTGGGAGGGGGTGTGTTGGGGTGGGTAAAAGTCTCACATTGATTGAGAAATGGACTGATGGTCTACATATATCAACTTGGGCAAACCTCCACTCATGAGTTAGCTTTCGGGGTTGAGTTAGGCCCAAGTGTCATATCTTTACAAAGGAGAGGGGATGATGTTGACAGAAGGATGGGAAGATAGGATCTTTGTATAAATAATAAAACTTGAGGGTTTTAAATTAGTTTCATTAACACTAATCTTAAGATTATTGCATCTACTCAATGATTAGACTTGTGCCACTTTCTTAATTTTGAAACTCTTTTGTCACCCCTAATTATTTTCCCTGGTAATATGTTGTCTCGTGTTTGTATGATAGAATTAGTCACAGGCTAGTCTACCATATATATACTCTTATCACAATGCATTAATCTGATCACACTAATGTTATGGTAGTATTGATCCCTCCGTCTATAATTAGAAATAACCTAACTTTAAAAAAGGGATAATACATATATTGACCCCTAAACTTGGCTTCAAATTTTAACTTTGACCTTTAACTTTGTAAGTGCACAAATAGGCACTTTAACTATCCAAAACTTAAACAAAAAAACACGCGGATCCTACCTGGCAAAATGCGTGAAATACACTCAAATTAGGCGCGTCAGATGTAAAAATTCAGGGGGTCAACAGTAAAAAAAGCATTGAAAGGACAATTAAACCCTTTTTATATTTTTTTCAACAATTTTTCCCTCTTTTTTGCATTATTTGTTGTTTACTGTAAAATGCAAGTGACATTTAATAAAAATTTTTGTTATTACGAAAAAAAATTATAATGAAGTTTTTTTTTGGCAAGAAGGAAAAAGAAACACATGTAGTACTAAATTTTTTTTTTTGAGATTCAATCAATTTTTTTTTGTCTTTGAAATATTTCTAGCTGTTAATTACTGTAATTTATAGTACTTTCTAAGAAATTTTCAAATAATATATATTATTTCATTTGTCCGAATTTATGCGTCACCGGTAAAATTTGAAGAGTCAATCAGATCTTTTATATATTTTTATATCTTTTAAATATTTAAGTAATTAATTATCGTGATTTATAATATTTTATACAATTATTTAGTATGGTAAAAGAAATTTAAAAGAAACACGCATCCTTCAATAGTAAAATATGGGTCCCCTTTTTTTTTTTATAGGTTGACCTCCTACCTGTATAGTCTTTTTTTGTCCAGAAGGAAAAAGGAACACGTGTCGACCCCAACGTCCTCTCTATTCCCGCTTATTATATTATATACTAGTGATGAAGAGCCCGTGCTAATAATTAATTTAAAAGTTAATTTTTAATTGACGTTAAATAAATAGTTTTAAATTTTAAATTTGAATAAATTTTATATATTTATAGGGTAGTAGATGTTCATGTTAACTCTAAAATGAATACATCACTATTAATAAAGCTTGAAGTTTAAAGAAAAATCCTTAAATGACCAAAATAACCCTTAAACTCAATTTTAATCACAAAAAGCATACATGTCCACGGTGTGGTGGCTGATTCATCAACTAATTTTTTGTATGTTTTTTCAAAAATATTTTAGTTGCTAATTTGTTATAATTTATAAAAATCATTAACGTCATTTTCGAATAACTTATAGTACTGTTAACTTTCAATAATATATATTGCTCCATCTATTCAAATTCATGTGTCACCAATAGAATTTCAAGAGTCAACAAAAAATTTTCTAAAAAAAAATATATTTTAATTATGATTTATAGTACTTTTAAATATAACGTATAGTGTGTTTGTAGGCTCTTATTAGATTGAAAAAATATTTTAAATTAGTAATTATTGTAATTAATAGTGTATATTACGTAATTTTCAAATTTGTAATAAATTTTTTTTAAATATTAAGTCTAATAATTTATAGTATCTTAAATGTAATATTTGAATACACATAAATTAAAAAAAGAAATAAGACAAATAAATTATAAATTAAATAATTGACATTTTCAAATATTAATTTACCACAAAATAAAAGTGAAGGAAGAAGTTGTGAGACAAAAATAAAGAGAAGGGAATGAAATTAGTGAGGTGGGGTCCATATCCATTAAAAGAGATTGAAATAAATGCATGGCAAATTGAAAAGGTGTCAAATAGACAGGAAAACGGGCCCACATGCATTGAATAGTTGGCAGCCATTGAGTGGGTCACTAATACACGTGGCAGCGCTTGCATTTCACGCTTTTGGCTCCAAAAATCGCGTGTTTATTTATTTAAAGGTAGGATAGTTAAATGTCTATTTGTACATTATGAAAGTTGGAGGTCAAAATTAAAATTTAAAGCCAAGTTTAGGAGTCAATATATGTATTATGCCTTTAAAAAATTATTTAAAAAGATTGTTCACACTCTTTCCCACATCAACGACCAGGAATAAATGAGAAAAGATAGTCAAGGTTTAAGAGTACAATTGCAATATTCAAATGTGCACCGAATAGGACATGCTAAATATTATACCTTTTATTTATAACAAAAAAAAACATAAGTTCTATATAGTTTCTGAGCATATAATTTCCATATAAAGTAAAATAAACAATATCTAATTTCCCCTGTTGAGTCATAATCTAAAAATGTGTGTTTACTACTTTACTCATTTTTCATCATTCTTTCTGTGTTTTGAATAGCAGCAACTGCTGTGTCTACGGAGTCTAGGTCTATGGGGCTCCAAAATCCTGAAGAGAATACCTGATTTCAGGGGGATGCCAAATTTGGAGCATTTGGATGTACGAGTCTTGAAGAGGTTCACCATTCCCTGGAGTATTGCAGAAAACTCGTCCAGTTAATTTGAATGAGTGTATAAGCCTTGAGAGGTTTCCATATGTTAATGCAGAATCGCTTGAATCTGTGAATCTAAACCACTGCTCTAGTTTAGAGAAATTTCCAGAATTCCTCGGAAGAATGAAGCCGGAGTTAGAGATTACATTGTCATTCTCTGGGATAAGGGACCTGTCATCATTATCGGTCATTCATCTCCAAACTCATGCATCCTATAGAGCTAGATTTGAGTGGCATGAATAACATTGTATCTCTTCCAAGTAGCATTTGTAAGTTGAAAGGTTTGGTGAACCTATATGTGTGGAACTGCGCAAAACTTGAAAGCTTGCTAGAAGAGATAGGTGATTTAGAAAACTTGGAAGAGCTTGATGCCAAAGATACTCTAATCTCACGACCTCCGTCTTCCATCGTCCGGTTGAACAAACTTAAAATATTGACTTTTGAAAAGGAAGAATCAGAAGATGGAGTATTCTTTGTGTTCCCTCAGGTGAATGAAGGGTTACGTTCATTGAAATATATATCTGGATCTCAGTTACTGCAATTTAATAGATGGAGGACTTCCGGAAGATATTGGATCCTTATCCTCTTTGAAAGAGTTGTATCTCAAGGGAAATAATTTTGAGCATTTGCCTCTAAGCTTAACTCAGCTTGGTTCTCTTCTATTCTTGGACTTATCAGATTGCAAGAAGCTTACACAGCTGCCAGAACTTCCAAAACAACTAGATACAATGGCGGCATATTCGATCTGTAATTCGTTGTTTCAGAAAATCTCATCATTGGCAGAATGATGTCTGTGCTTCAGATCCCTTGTCACTAATAGTGTTCACCGCTAGGGGGGAGAATATCCCAAGAGGGTTCCACCATCGGGAAGACGGTAGAATTATATTAATAAAATTGCCTGAAAATTGGTATATATATAAGTGATAACTTGTTGGGATTTGCTGTATCTTACTCTGGCATATTTATTGACATCATAGCTCACTTGATTTGTAATACGTGTATCGCCCAGAAACTTGCCTTATCCAACCATTCAAAATATAATCTTATACCTGCTATTCATTTTTTCTTGGTACCTCTTACTGGCTTATTGGATAAAATTAAGGCAAATGGCAAAACACCAAATGACTATGGGTGCATTAAGTTATCTTTTTCTGAAGAATTGAAGGAGTGTGGACTTTGCTTGTTGTATAAACACCATGACTCCGTGACCAGAATCTGTCGAATACTCTGACAACATTAATTATATTCTAAAATTCACTCCTTCTATGAGCTACAAAGTCTTCTTTGAAACCAATATTTTTTTCTTCTGAATTCATTCGTTTGTTTTTCCTTCTTCGTTTCCCTATTGACACAATGGCTGATGCATATAAACTTGTACTGAGCCATGATTAACCGTTGTGAGTTAAAATGAAGTTAATTACTCTGCCATTTGGAAAAAGATTTCAGATACAACTTCTTTTGTCACAAGCTTCTACTTCTACATCAAACATTTTCATGTCGAAAGGTATTGATCATGCTCTAACTTTAGCTATATACGTCTTTCCGGTGCCATTTTCATATTTGTACCAAGTAAAATGTGGAGGTTCAATCTATATTCATTTACTGCTTGCATTCTCCTTTTCTGAGTACCGAGTTTCAGATTATGACTTTGTTAAATGATTTTGATTTTGATGCTCTCTCAGATTGTTATATTAGCATAAATATTATCTGTTTAAACATCTCTCTTATTATGGCAGGGAGGTTGGGAATACGATGAAACAATCAAAGACGCATCACAGGAAGCTGGATTGACGTTCAGGTTCGTCTTTCTCATGATCTCTTTCAGTTCTCTTATGCTTCATTTGATGGAAAATGTGAATTAGGAATACAACATCTTTTTATCTTTCTTCTGTCTAGCTTGTTGACTTCGACCTTTATAAAAGTAATAAGTAGCACCTATATCTCGATTACGTATTATAAGTAGTTATCGCAAGTTTCACTCTTTTGGTACTTCGAGAACAACGCTGGTAGCTCCGCCTACGTAGCAGAAAAACTTGAGTCTTGGCCTGTGATAATGCAATAATCTGTTCTATTCAAGTCTACATATATAGTCAGTCTCACTCGTTTATCCCAAACAATAATGTATTCATCATATCTTTCACATAATCAACAAATTTTAAAAGCTTAGAAATAGATATTATGCAACATAAAAAATTTGGTGTAAAGAAAGAAGAAATTCTTACATATAATCATCGTTATATTTTGTCATGCGATTATAATGCCATAAAATTTGAGAGAGGATAAAAATTAAAAACATAAATACAATTGAATGTGATAATACAATAGATGAAGAAGAAATCAAATAAAACAAAGAAACTTTGAAATCAACAATTGATTTATCTCATATTGTTCATGTCTTAATTTATAGTTTACAAAACCAACTTTTTCCTTAATTCAATATGAGAAAATGAAAAGATAAGAGTTTTAAAATTTAATTTTTAGAAATGAAGAGTTTTGAAACAATGATCTATTCATTATCATCTTTCTTAATGTCTTTCTCATTTAATTGAATTTAAAAGTTGATTCAACTTTTGACTTAACACCTTCCCACATTTAGAATTTAGTATAATATATATGATATTATTTAATATTTAATTAATTAAATATTTTTTTTAGTGTTAAAATAAAATGGTAATCCAACATTGTATTTTGGAGTTTCCCACTTTTAATAATACTAGATTCACCACACGTGTGCTTTGCACGTGTATGATTAGTTTGAGATTCATATAACTCTGGAGTAGCATTCATACGTCTTTTCCAATGTTTGTTATTAATGCCACCAAGATCTTGGCGTCGAAGCTTCAGGCAATTTGTAAGTTTCTAATTGATCTTGAATCATCATTTGTGACTCAGATTTATGCCGTCAAGAAATGCAGGCTACATTTCAATAGTACTCAGTCACTTGTATCCTAATTATCACTAAATATGTCTACACGATTGTAGCATTTTCTTCCAAAGTTGCATGGTGATTGTTGGCACTCTACAGTTGACTCAGTAGTGGGTGAAACTATGAATTTTTTAAGTCAATAGCATTCAGAATGAGCATGTTGGACGTAAGTCGTAACCAAATCTTCAATTGGTCTGAGTAGTATTAGTTGGATGTTGCATTGGCATGGTAACACCCCGAAAATTTCTAAGTTAAGACCCAAATCATTCTATAACACCTCACAACTCTACTCTTAAAATTTGAATCGTTTGTGTAACACTTCAAACTTCGAAAAGGACTAAAGAGAGGAAACGGGCAAGTCCACGAATCCAAAATGGACCATGGACCCTTCACGGAACCCTAGACGGTTCATTTAGGGGTCCACAAGCCGTTTAGGGAATGGTGGATGACCGTCCAAGGCTGCCAAAGTGGAAGTCACCTAGACGGGACCCTAGACGGCCCGTGGTGACTTGTATGGTCTGTTTAGGGGTCCGTACATGTCACCCACCACTTTTTAAGTTTCGGCTCAACTTCAAATGACCATATCACTTAGCACAAAACGAATCAGGAAGCCCATGACTTATTAAATTAGAGGTTTTTGAGTCCTCTTTCCAACGCAACCAAGTTTGCCTCATTTCAAGTTTGGAGTAAAATGTTATGCCCGTTTTAGTGAAGCCCTGTCGGGCAGGTGTCACGACCCAGACCGTCGTGAGTAATACCCACACTAACCCTCCGATGGGAGAACCAAAACTACATCCCAACTAATCAACTTAACCAAAGTACTACACATTTAAAGATAAAGAAACAGATTTAAATAACTATATAATTAATACAAAAATACCCCTAAAACCTGAAAGTCATTGTACCAAAACTCTACTAACGACAAGTCTAAGAACAAGGGTTACAACCCTGAAACTAACAAACACCTTAAACAAATAGTTTGAGTTCGAAAAAAGTGGACTTAAACAAGATAGATCCATGACAGCTTGAAAGAACTGGCTCACCCTTGAATCCGGTCACGCTCAAAAGTCACCTAGCCGAGGTCTATCAATAGCCGCCTGAAGATGCCCTGTACTCAACAAAGAACAAAAAGTGCAATATCAGTACACAACCACAGTGTACTGGTAGGATCACACGGCTATCCCAATAAGTGCAACATAAGCAAGTAATTACAACATCATAAACAGGAATATACCGAACATATACAATTTCAGTCATCTTATCATGAAACATGTTTAATTCCACCTTATCAATAGCAAGTAGATACGAAAATATCAATAACAACTCAATGGTCCTCTCATGGAACCCATACTCAAACTGTTAGTGTACCAGTACATGGTACCCGATCCAATATTTATGCCGGAACGTGGCAATTGATCCTATATTTATGCTGGAACGTGTCAACCGATCCAAGTTTGTGTGTCAGAATGCAACGCCTGATCCATTCAACAAACGACAATCACAATCACAAGTATATTCTCAAATCATACAATCAAGTCATGATTCATGGCATTCATCATTCATCTATCCTCATTTACAATTAGTGAGGTCAATAATGCAACATTCACATACATACATGTATTATAATGACACAAGAACAAACATACATCACACAACATGAAATCACAATCGTCACCTACCTCGAATCCAAGCTTGAATCCCCTAAGGCACTTGAATCTTCCCTTTCCGGATTCTTTCCGCTTGTTCTAGGTCTACAACAATTAATATACGCAAGGATCAACAATGAAATGTCTAATTATACAGATTATAACAAACCCAATAATCCAGGACCAAACCCATGATCCCAATATCCCAAATTAGGGGTTTTTCCACCATAATTCTCATATCAAAACCTTTCCCAACAATAATTACCCAAGAAACTAAGTTCTACGGATCAAAAAGTGGAATTGGGGAGTGAAAACCTTACCTTTAGCCTTAAGAATGGTGGAAAACGTTCAAAAAAAACCTGGGGTTGTCCCTTATCTCTCAAAGTCAAAAAGTGCAAAATAAAACATTTTTAGGGGTTATTTCTGACTTTAAGTCACGTTTGTCCCGCTATGGCGACCCAAGTCCCGCCACAGCGGCCTCGCCTTGGCGGGAAAATCCTGCCTCAGTGGCTTGCACGAAAACAATGAGGAAATTTAAAAATTTCAAAACTCCCTTTTCAGAACACACATTTATCCCACGATACTCAGAAAATACCTGCTCGCACTAAGATCATTTTTTGGAGTTTCACTCACCCGAATTCAATTCCGTAAAGTCGTACGGGTTCCTTAACGTCTTAGATATCTACTCATAATATCAAATTCACAATTGGACCACCCATTTGTTACCAGATTTCCCTAGACCTCACTGACTCCGATTTCGTCCGAATCTGGACTAGGCTAGGAAATCTAAAGTTACTATGAAAAGGTTTTCTGGTCCCAATTCTTTTCCCATTGGCTTTTTCCAAACGACGGAATAAGGTCGTTACAATAGATACAAATTTGCCCATCACTCGTCCCCGAGTGATCAACTAGGAAAGACTGGCTAAAGTAAGGGTAGAGTAGTACTTGAATCGCTGAACAACTGGGGATACTTTGACTCACATGTCCTTAGCTTCCGGATATTGCGATCAAGAATTTCAACCGATTCTTCCTCATACAGAAGGTCTTGTTTAATGAAACTGAGTCTCACTTTATGATATAGTTTCCGTCCCCAAACCAACCAATTAAATACCTACACATCATTTCATACAATGCCTCAATGAACTCATCACAATATTTGAGTGATAATTTTTGTTGTATGCACACTTAACTAACAATAAAGCTATTCCCAATAACCATGATAAAATCTTAAATCAATACTCGCTACAATTAGAAGTGAATCTGAACCCACCAACACACACTCATAGTACCCAAACAATCATAATTCTTATTAACATATCCTTTTCACAACATAAATTTTCATGAGCTTAAGTTATAAAATTTTGATCTTTAGACATCAGATACTCATTGAGGGATATGTCCAAGCATACCAAACCTCCAACAACACTATTGAAATGCTAGATTTAGTAATTATGATTGTAGATTACCCTTAAGAACAGTAGAATTGGACCCAATGATCCCCACATTCAACCACACACAATCGATACATTACCTCGACAACTAGATGAATATTAAGATTGTCGGACAACCATAATTACGCATAGAAGCTCTTCTATGAATTCTCATAATCAAGGTGGTACATGTAGAACTACTGAAATACTTTAACAACTCCAAGACAACACCACATATGTCCTCTAAATTAACCAAATCTTCTCAAATCATCCTACTCAACCAAGAGAACATCGCAGGACCGGTACACCTGATCCACCACTAGGGATCCACCCACAAAAGTGAAAACACGCGTAAGCATAACTAGTGCATCATACTCAAAACCATGTACAAAATGAAATAAATGGTCACATAAGAATTTATCGAATAACACTAAAGGTTTTCCTCTGAAGAGTCGATATCATCCATTTCCACTCAGTTGACTCCACCTACTCTTCCCATCATTCCACTGAAGCCCATGCTCTCAATACTAACAACCATCATGATCACTCCGACCATTTACCTTACTCTCAACCAACACTTTTTAAATGAAAACCTTTCTTAGCTACTTTAACAATCAAAAGTAATAAACTTTACGTCTCAAACCAAGTGTAAATCCTTTCAAAGGTTCAATACCTGATACAATTGATCATTTCTCACCTTGCAAGTTCATACCTTGACAAAATATATCACCACGAATGTAGACATTACAATGAAAAAATTGAATTGTAAATTCAACTGTATAACTCAATCCCCTTATCTATCAACATTAGTTTATACTGTTGACACCCAATTTTGACCCTCCACGATAAATTCAATTTTTGAACTTCTGAATTTTCAAACAATTTGGAATAGTTAGTTTTATTAAAAATAAAAATAAAATCCAACATATCTTTTGAGTTTTAAAGTGTTTTTAGTCATTTTATAATATTTTTAAATAATAAATATATTTTATATAATTTCATATATAACTAGTATATTTTATAAGTAGTTGAAAATCATATAAAAATATTTCTACATTGTTAAAATAGATATTTTATTAATTTGGTTTTAGTTCGAATTATAGTTTAAATTTTAAATAAATTAGTTTGTATTTAAATTAATTATTTTATTTCGTTAAGATTAAGAAGCCCCTTAATTAATTTATGAAAATCCGTCTTGTTTAAATATATGCGAAATTCACCGACTAATTTCAATTTGGCTATAATCGAAATTCATTCAGCTATTATTTATTTGTGATTTTAGCCATTTCTAACCCTCCCTTATCTTTTGTAAGACCCAAAAAATGGGCCAATTGTTCCGGCCCGTATTTTTTTCCAATTATCCTCAACAATACATTAAGACCCATCAACCTATATTTCCAATTTCCAATGCAACAAATACCCAACCCATTTTATTTTATTTCCAGCAATACACCAGACAACCCCTGTACGTTCTTCTTTCAGAAAACCCGAAAATTCCAGCGACAAAGCGAGCAGAAACTCCAGCAACGCGACCCAAACCTAGAATCGACCCGAAGTCGCGATCCAGTCCAGAAAAATTGAGCAGCCCGCATTGTCCTTTCTCTCTCATTATCCGTTCGTACGAGAATATTCTCGAATCGTCCGCGTGTCCCCATCTCCTTCCTCGCTTGTCCTTTGCTCAAATCCAACGGCTCTCGTCCTCTATCCGTTGAAAATGGTACAAGATTGGTACAATTGATAGCTGGCCAATCTTATCTCGGAAGAAAATTTGAATTTCGAATTCAAAAAATCCAAAAAAAATTTCATCCGTTCCCCCCTAATTTTAGTCCTTAGTCTCCTCTATAAGAACAATTCTCTCTTTCAGTGAGCAAAAAAAAGAAATTAAAGTTGGAAATTCGAACTAAGGCAGAGAGAATTGTTCAAACAATTAGTCACAAATACATAGAAAACATACATTAAAAAAAAAAGGCTAAACTAGGCCTTTCACTTGCTGTTCCGTTCGGATTGTGCGGTGAAACTTGTCGTCACTCCCCGGCTCGTTCTTGCCCAGGTCGCTGCCCCGCGAAAGGTAAACCTCGTTTCAGCTCAACCTTTCTATTTCTGCAGTGTGCTGGATTTTTCTTTAATGAAATCTACTCTTTTATCGTTTTCGACTCGATGTCAACTACGGGCTAGTGAAGGAATTTGTTCAATGATTTGAATATTGTTGTTCCGCTCATTCCTCTTCTCTGTCTCGAGTTTCCCCTCTTCTTGCTAGTATACGTTTATGTCACTTTGTTTTCGAAGCATAGATTATAAGTCGTGATAGTTGTTTACTTCCTGTTAGTCGTCAGGTCTAGTTACTTGCAATGAGTTCGATTTGGTTGAAAATGAGTAGGATGTGTAAACGAACTGATTTTTTCAAATTGTTTAAACGTTCACCCGAACGCTACCCGCTCAACCTTCTTTCTTCTTCTTTTAACGTTGTTCTCATTGGGTTGGGTTACATGTCTTTATTTCATTTTTTTTATATTTTTTTTATTTTCACTGTGAAGCATGCTAAAAATAATGCTAATGTATATATTTAAGTCACTTTCGAGAATGGTACTTGGGCTGTTTGGTCCTCCCTCCTCTTGATTGTTTTTGGAGTTTGTTTTTCTTACTGCTTGGGGGCAATATGCTCACCCCTCTTTAGTTTAATAATTTATTTTTGAATAAATTTACTGCTTGCAAGTCGGAATCGATACAAAGCTTGATTTTCTTGTCTTATCCTCATGCCTTAGTCTTGTAAAAAATCTAAATCGTTTCAATTATCTATTTGAAGCATGAGTTTATTTGGCTTTGACTATTGTGTGCATAACATGTTGATTTTTATTTTTTTTATTTTTGTGCAAGGTTAATTCTAATAGTTTAATCACATGTCGTATGGCTTTGGCGTTGGTCCATTGTATTGATTGTTTATCCCTCTGTTTCAATTCTTGAATGAAATTAGCATCGGTTCAATATTCATTTGCTCACTAATTAGTATCTAATTTACCGAATGCTAGTGTTAATTCTATGGGAATGCGGTTCTTGGTGTGTAATCAGCTTTTAATATATAAATCGTGTTTGTCTTAACTAATTTAAATAGATTGAATACTAATTCTGCTTGGTTTATTCCCTAGGCAGCTTGATAAGCTAGTTAGTCATCTCCTGCATTCGATAAGTCAACCAAGTCTCGTTTGTTTTGCACATCTAGTTTAGTCCGTATTATTTATTTCATTTGGTTACATTACTATGGTTCTCTTCATACTGTTAGAAAGGAAAATTACTTAATTAAGCTAGCATGCCTAATATTATTAATTTAAAGATATTGAATTTGGCTCCTTTCATTATTGGTTTCAGAAAAGGATATTAAATTCCCTTTGACTTGTTGCCCTATCACTATTCTTTGGCCCCACATAAAGATATATATTAAGTCTTCATGAGTTTTCCCCTTACTAGTGTTTAAATGTTATGCTATTTATGACTGACTGGTCTATGATGTTTTGTGTATTTACTCGCTCTTTATCTTATCACCTCATTTCATCCTCAAAAATGCTAATTCGGTAAGTTTGTTTGTCGCTTTGCATGTGAAATCTGCCTGAATTCGTCACGAACTCCTATCTTCCCTCTTGCATTTCGGGAGAGCCGCAAAAGCTCAAATTCCTTTGTTGAGTCAACCGGCCAATGAAAATCAACGTACAAGTCCCGAGGTTGAAAAAATATTGAAGCAGATCGAGAAATTGAAAATTTTGGGCCAAAGGCCCATTTTTAATTCAAAAATTGTATTTTGGGCCTAAGCCCACTTATTTGCTATTACTTGTTAGTTTTTTAGGACAGGTGGAGGAATTGGGCCTAAGGCCCAAAAGAAAGATAACTATTTTATGTTAGTTTAGGACAGGTACAGGTGATTCAAATAAGCCAAAGGCTCAAAACGAAAAGGGCCCAGATATCGGCCCAAGTGAACAGAGAAACCGGATTTTGGCCCAAGTCCCTCACCCTCTTTACTTTTATTGTGTTTATTTACTTGTCAATATTTGCCGTTAATTGTAAGGTCGAAAAATTCAAATCCACAAAAGACACCCATTTTGAATTAATCACTTAACCTAGTTATTCATCTTTACTTGACTTAAAAATAAATAAATGAATGAATAAGCTTACAAAACATTTCACTTAGATAATATTTCAACATTTTTCTTTTTCTCCCATAAAATGGTCCTAATTGACGAAATAGTTCAATTTTGCAAGTCGAGTTAAGTTAAAATTGTTTTAGCCAAATAAGTAATTGTCGGATAACCGTGTGTTAGCGGGTATTTCGGGTGCTTTCAAACCCTTCTCGAAATGCTAATATGAACCCTCGAAGCCCCTTAAATATTTTCATTAGATTTATTGTTTTGATCTTCTGAAAAAATAGTTTTTCTTAAGTGGCGACTCTAAAACCAGTCTAAATATATTTTTAAATAAAACATATACCTTGAAGATTCTTACAAATTCATGGATCTTCGCATATCATTGATCGCATCTCCATCGATCTTATAATATCTTTTGCTAACAATTCAATCGTACTCATTACTAAACTTAAAACAAAACAAAGCACTTATCATCTCACTCGAGCTAATGTCTGTTCACTTCTTTCTCAAGTCTTTTTCAATAGTTTTTAACCAATCGGATGGACTTGTGACACTATTACTATAGCCACAGTAGAACGAATGAAATTACACGTCTCTGAACCCAATTATCTACCCCTCAGAGGATACATTTTTAGCCTTTGCAATCAAATAAAATATTCTTACTCTCGCCTCTCTATAAATGTTGTACTACATCCCATTATTTTTCCTTCATTATGACTCCAGCTCTTTTAAATTCTATTCGAGTGGTGTCCCACCATCTCTTAAAACTTTCCATACAAGCACGTTACTCACCAAACATTAGAAAACCACAACCTTAGATACTCGCAAGTCATAATTACTATACACAATTCACTTAACCAACAATCTTATTATATAGTTGCATTCCATCACAATTCATCACGCACTCTTACCACCATTACGCTCGGTCATCCCTGGTTATCACTACAAGTCAACCTTTTCGTTGACATGACATCTCAAACTCAGGTATACCATCAAATTCAAAAGGACTAACCCAATTTTTATATGTACTTTCTTACTAAAATACTTCAATTTCCTTCACCCAACTATACTCATTGAGACTTTCTTTATCCATAAGCTTGTCATTTCGTTATCAATCCACTCATTTAAATTCAGACACTACATGAATAGACTCAATAAAGGGAGACTTAACCTCAACATCTCGAATATGAGCCAAATAAACCAAACAACCTTACCCCACCGGTTTCCTACCCGGATGAAGGATACAACCTTAACTGACTTAGGCTTGTACTCCCTTCCCACTCTAACCTTTCCCTACCTGAGATCTCTAGAGTTACCGACTTAGCATTACCATTAAACACAACATAATAGAGGGACAACCAAGTCATGTCTAAGATTATATCAAGTCAGTCATATCCAGCATAACCAAATCAACCCAAGTCTGAAAATCCATAAACACAACAGGACAAACATGATATATAAGGGTGACTATGATTGACTCTTCAACTGGGGTAGAAACATGGATGAGGTCATCAAGTATATCACAAATCATATCAAATTCTTAGGAAAATTGCATGGACACATAAAAATAAGTAATACCTAGATCAAACAACACATTTAGCCTTCTAGTCACCAACAATAATAGTACTTGTGATCACTGCATCAGACCCTTAGCCTCGGTCTTTCCCATGAAGGCATAAAACTGAGCCTTGTCATCTTGAAGGGCAACCTCCTCGCCTGGCTGCACTACTCATCTACCTGCATTACCATTTCCCCGGTATCCACGGCCTCACTGATTTCCTACTCATATGCCCAGGTTCTCCACAATTCTAACACATGTAATAACTTAACCCAATAAATATCGTTGCTATTGGAGCAGTTGTATCCAGACCCTCCTTGATATACAATCAATCCATGAAATCATAGTATAACTTCTAACCTCAATTGGCATAACTTATTTTCATCATTCGTTAAACAACCCATACATGTTATGATAACAATACTAAATGCATCTTCCCAAGTAATGGTGTTCATTATCTAACCGACCCTTACCAAAACTTCTTAAATGTAGTCACCTATAAACTGGAATCTACAAATCTGATCTTAATCCCTTCACAAGTGACGGTAATAGATAGCGAGCCCCACAAAACTCTTAATTTCAATCATAGAACTAGGCCGGACCTAGTTCCTGACTGCTTCAATCTTTTGAGGATCTACCATTACCTCTTCCATTGAAACTACATGCCCTAAAAAGGTAACCGAAGTCAACCAAAACTCACACTTAGAAAATTTAGCATACTATTTTTGTCTCCAAGGATACTCAAAACTATACGAAGATGGTCAACATATTCTTCCTCACTCTTAGAATAAACTAAAATGCCACCAATAAATACTATAACAAATGAATTAAGAAATGGTTTGAACATACCATTCATCAAACTCACGAAAGATACAGATGCATTTGTCAACCCAAACGACATAACTAGAAACTCATAGTGCCCATGACAGGTCCTAATTGCCGTTTTTGGTATATCCTCAGGCTTAATCCTTAACTGATGATAGCCAGATCTTAGATCAATCTTAGAGAAAACTGATGCACCCTGCAACTGGTCAAAAGATCATCTATCTGAGCCAGCAGATACTTGTTCCAAATAGAGACCCTATTCAACTATCGGTAGTCTATACACATCCTCTCTTGCTAGTGATGATGTTACCACTTTTGTTGCTCTAGTTCGGACCATAGAGTGAAGGAGGAAACATACCAATTTGTATCACCCAGATACCAATTGGATTCAAGTCATAGCATGAAGGAGTAGAAAGAAATGAGGTTTTTCTAAAGTCTTATAGCATCTCAAAGAAAAGTACAGACGTCTTCGTACTGTTTTACAAGACTCTACTAAACTCGTTTTGGTACAATGAGATCAACGAACCTAGGGCTCTGATACAACTTTGTCACGACCCAGACCGTCGTTAGTGGCACCCACACTAACCCTCCGTTGGGAGAACCAAAACTACAGCCCAACTAATCAACTTAACCAAAGTACTACATATTTAAAGCTACAGAAGTAGGTTTAAATAACTATATAATTAATACGGAAATACCCCTAGAACCTGAAAGTCATTGTACCAAAAACTCTACTAATGACAAGTCTAAGAACAAATGGTACAACTCCGAAACTAATAAACACCTTAAACAAATAGTCTGAGTCTGAAAAGAGTGGACTTAAACAAGATAGATCCATGACAGCCTGAAAGAACTGGCTCACCCTTGAATCCAGTCACGCTCAAAAGTCACCTAGCTGTGGTCTATCAATAGCCGCCTGAAGATGCCCTGTACTCAACAAAGAACAAAAAGTGCAGTATCAGTACACAACCACAGTGTACTGGTAGGATCACACGGCTATCCCAATAAGTGCAACATAAACAAGTAATTACAACATCATAAACATGCATATACTGAACATATACAATATCAATCATCTTATTAGGAAACATGTTCAATTACACCTTATCAATAGCAGGTAGTTACGAAAATATCAATCACAAGTCAATGGTCCTCTTATGGAACCCACACCTAAACTGTTAGTGTACCAGTACGTGGTACCCGATCCAATGTTTATGCCGAAACGTGGCAACTGATCCTATATTTATGTCAGAACGTGGAAACCGATCCCATATTTATGTCAAAACGTGGCAACCGATCCAAGTTAGTACGTCGAAACGCAACAACCAATCCATTCAATAAGCCACAATCGCAATCACAGGTATATTCTCAAATCGTATAATCAAGTCATGATTCATGACATTCATTTATCCTCATTCACAATTAGTGAGATCAATAATGAAGCATAATCATACATACATGCACTATAATGAAGCAAGAACAAACATACATCACGCAACATGAAATCACAACCATCACCAACCTTGAATCCAAGCTTAAATCCCTTAAGACACTTGAATCTTCCCTTTTCGGATTCTTTACGCTTTTTCTAGGTCTACAACAATTAATATACGCAAGGATCAACAATCAAAGGTCTAATTATCTAGATTATAACAAACCCAATAACACAAGACCAAACCCATGATCCCAATATACCAAATTAGGGCTTTTTCCACCATAATTCTCAAATCAAAACCTTCCCCCAATAATAATTACCCAAGAAACTAAGTTCTACGGATCGAAAAGTGGAATCGAGGAGTGAAAACCTTACCTTTAGCCTCAAGAATGATGGAAAACGTTTAAGAAAACTCCTGGGGTCGTCCCTTAGCTCATAAAGTCGAAGAGTGCAAAAGAAAACATTTTTGTGGTTTATTTCTGACTTTAAGTCATGTTTGTCCCGCTATGGCGGCCCAAATCCCGTCACAGCGACCCCGCCCTGGCGAGAATATCCCGCCTCAACGGCTTGCACGAAAACAGTAAGCAATTTTAAGAATTTCAAATTCCTCTTTTAACAACACACCTTCATTCCACGACACTCAGAAAATACTCGCACGCATTAAGATCATTTTCAGGAGTTCCACTCGCCCAAATTCAATTTCGTAAAGTCGTACGGGTTCTTTAAAGTCTTAGCTATCTACTTATAAGATCAAATTCACAATTGGACCTCCCATTTGCTACCAAATTTTCCTAGACCTCACTGACTCCGATTTCGTCCAAATCTGGACTAGGCTAGGAAATCTCAAGTTACTACGAAAGGTTTTCTGGCCCCTATTCTTTCCCCACTGGCTTTTCCCTAACGACAGAATCAGGTCGTTACAACAGGTGAAGTGTCACGACTGGCTATACAGCCTGTGATGTGTTTCACGGACCGTGAAGCGTTAGACGGTCGGTGAAACCTCTCTTTTAAGGCCCCTTGACAATTTAAACGGTGGGATCTTTCACCTATGTGTTTGGTACTTAAATCACGTCATTTTAACCCTTATTCTAAGTCTAGACCAGAACGTTTTACACTTAATTAAGGGCTTAGAAAGTGTTAATCAATTCTTTTACGTTCATTAACACTTCAAGACATTAGAGCAATATTCTAAGAGGAGAAAAATTAGTGTTTCATGCATTCTTTGAGTTTCATCGCTTTCGCCAAGAACATTGTTCTTCTTTTGTATGTAAGGCTATTATAGTGTTGGACTAGTTCGTCCTCACGTCCTACACCTACTTTCAATTCAGTAAAAGATTAATCTAGGGTTCTATCCTTAGATTTTAATATTCTTGAGTTGAGTTGATTTTGAGTTCCTGATTCTTTTGGAAATTCTATTCCTAATTATTGAATTGTTATGTGTTATGGATTAAGATTTTTGAGTTGGTTCGTTCATGTCTATATTTCAGCATGAACCCTATGAATTGAGTATTCTTGAGATGAGTAGTATCGTTGAGTTATGAGTTCTTGAGTTTTTTATATTGTTATTGAGATTCTTAAGTTGATTCGTTCATGCTTACATTTCAGCATGAACGTTATTCTTGAGTATTCACTGAATTCTTATAGAGAATCTTTTAAACAAAATATTATTGGTTAAACTGAATTTTGAGGAACTAAAATGGAGTTTGAGAAAGAGTATAAGGGAACTAAGTATTTTCCAAATGTTCCATTCCATTTATGAAGAAAAGAGTAGACCTTTTTTTTTTAGAAAAGTTAAAAGAGTTTTCAGAAAGATTATGTACAGAGAAAATACTTCTTAAAGAAGCTTTTATGAGTAATTATCTCAACCCAGAGAAAGTATTTTTACTTTGAACAAAGAGAACATTATTTTATAAATGAGCAATGAGTTTCAAAGATATTTCAGAGCAGTTACCTCTTTTAAGAGGTTAGTTTGAGCAATTATCTCAAACCAGAGAAAGAGCAATGTTTTTATAATTTGAGCAAGAGTATATATATTATTGGGAGTAGTATTGAGCACCGATACGGGGGAGAGTTCAGACAACTCACAGTCCCCATAAACCATGTCTTGCCAACATGGGTACATGATCATACTTTTTAGATATGTCCTTAGTGACTTTGAGCAGAGCTTAGTGGATCCACTTAGTTGAGTTGTCCTATAGACCGACACAATATAAGACAGTTCTGGCAGAGATGGTTGTTGGTTAGAGAATCTCCCAATAAAGTTAAAATGTATTTTTATATATCACTTATTATGTTGAGTTTCAGAGATGAGTAAGTATTTTTATAAAGTTTAAATGATTTCATTCCTTTAATCCTTTACATTTAGTTGAGTTTATGCTAGTTGAGGTGTCCTATATTTCGGCACAATGTATGACAGTTCTGGCTGCGTGGACAAGTCGTTGTATCATCACGAAGCTCATAATGATGGTTGTTGGTTAGAGAATCTTCTAATAGAGTTAAAGTGTGTTTTTATATATCACTTATGTTAAGTTTCATAGATGAGTAAGTATTTTTGTAAAGTTTAAATGATTCATTCCTTTAATCCTTCACATTCAGTTGAGTTTATATCTTATATGTTGCAGTCCTTTCATTGAGTTATTTTCACTTCGGCTATATTACATACTCTTACATTCAAATGTACTGATGTCATTTGACCTGCATCCTTTTATGATGCAGATACATGTGTCCTAGATCATCAATAAACGCTTCATTGAGATCACTCTACACTCAATTTAGCTTTTGGTGAGACTCATTGTATTCCAGATAACTTCACATTTACTTTAAATATGCTTTGCAAACTATTATAATTATTGCAATGAATACTTTTAGATATTCAAGATGAGTTTTATTTTGAGAACAAATTCTATTTTAAGCCTATTTTTTCTTGAGTTAGTTTTTCGCTTGTAGTCATCCAGAATGAGGGTTCGCTTGGGGACCAACAATGGTTCTCGAGTGCCGGCCACGTCAAGGGTGTATGCTTGGGGTGTGACAAACTTGGTATCAGAGCACAAAGTTGAAGTGTCCCAGGGGCCTATGAAGCCGTGTCAAGTAGGATCTTATTTATGGTTGTGAGGGCCCCACTTTTATAAATGAGGGACTACAAACATTTTAGAATAGTTTCTCTTTTTTCATACTCTAAATCATGCAATAGAACTGTCATAAGAATCTTATTCAAACTTGTGTGTTTCTCATATCCGTGACTACCTCTCGCACTCAAGGTAGTTGAAAATTAAAGCCCAGATCCTTATCAATAAGTTACTTTCAGCAAAAGTCTTCAAAAAGTCATGAGACTGTAGAGGGGCTTGAGAGAAGCCCGTGAGTGAGCTTAAGGGTTGAGATTCAAAAGAATGCACTCTTATTCATATGAATCGTGTGTTCAAGCTAAAAGCGAGATGTACTCCCTTCTCTAAACTTTATTCAGGTGAGACCCTTATGAAGGAAGTATGTTTTAGCGCTTGGATATTATTTCATCTGAAAAGATAGTATGAGTTGCGATGTTATAAACAGTAGTAGTAAAAGTGCTTAGAGTTAGAAAAATGCATGCAGAGGCATAGTAATCTAAAAATGAAAGATAGTGATGAGGCAAATTATGTTGTTGCAGTCGTGCACCCAGTAAATTATTAATGAGGATTGTTCCCTTATGAGTAAACTAAGAAGTGATGAGTTTATGTAGATTTCATGATAAAAGGTAGAGTAAAAGTTATTAGTATGGATGAGTTAGAGTATACTTTAACCAGAAGGGAATTATGTCAATGTGACATTGTGTTAGGGTTGTAAAAGAAATGTGATGTTTGTTTGCAAAAAGAGCATTTAAGAAATGAGAAGTGCTAGTAGGTTGGTCAGAAACTTGGCCCTTTGAGGGAGGCAAAGTGCAAACATATTCTTGGAGATAAGATGGTCTAACATGATGTCTAGTAGATCTTCTAAGTTTAGGTGCAGCAGGGTGAGGCACAAGTTGAGGAGGATGTAGAAGACCATGAGTGGAGGGACTGTGTAAGGTTGGTGTTATCATATGAGATGGTACTGGTACATTAGGTTCAAGAACTTGACTTGTTGGTTCAAGAGTGTCAGTACTAGATAAAGGGTGTATGCATGTCTTGAGTGTTAGCATGACCATTGTCCCAGGAAGAGGGTAAAACAATAGTTGGCATACAGGTAGTTGGAAAAGAGGAAACATCAAAAGGAAAAATATGTTCAAGAAAATTAACATCTCTAGATACATGTATTGTTTTAGTAGCTTAGATTGAGAACCTTGTACCCTTTAGTGTGAAAAGAGTATCCCACAAACACATAAGGAGTTGCCCAAGGCTCAAATTTATCTTTGTGAGGTTTGGTGACTGTAGGGTAGCAAAAAGGCCCAAAAGTTCTGAGGTGAGAGTATGTAGGCTTCTTTTGGTACATGAGTTCATAAAGGCATTTTCCTTTCAAGATGGCAGAGGGTAGTCTATTAATCAAATAAGTGGCTGTGAGGATGCATTCTCCCCAGTACCTAAGAGGCACTTTGGATTGAAACATAAGGGATCTAACAACTTCAAGTAAGAGTTTGTGTGTTCTTTCCACCACACCATTTTGTTGAGGTGTGTATGAACATAATTTTTGATGAACAATGCCTTTGGACTGATAGAAAAGGGTTGATTCTTTACTAGTGAATTCCAGTCCATTGTCTAACCTAATGGCCTTTATGATTGTATGAAACTGAGTTTCTATTAATTTGACAAAGGACTTGATGACTTGTAGAGTCTTGCTTTTGCAGCACAAAAGGTGCACCCAAGTTAATCTGCTATGATCATCAACTATAGTCAACAAGTACTTATAGTGATCATGTGTAGGCATATAGTAGGGTCCCCACAAGTCCAAATGCAAAGATCAAAAGGTTTGGATGAGAATAAAGTGTTGGTAGGGAAATGCATTCTTGTTTGTTTGGCCATGGGAAAGATGGTGCAAGTGAAAGGTTGTTTAGAAGCAAACCTTATTGAATGCTGGATATGTTTCTCATTTTTCACAAATAGGATATGTCCTAATCTATTATGCCATAAATAATCAAAACAAGTATTATGAGGAGAGGAGCAGGCAGAAGACATAGTACAAGATTAAGCAATTTTCTTATCAGAATGATTACAAACAAACATAGAACAACCAAAATTTCTACAATTGGACATGGTACAATCATTACAAGAGTCATGAAACTGATTAGGACTTAAAGTTGAATCATAAGCAGCAGGACTTGAAGTTGAACTACAAGTAGCAAGAAAATGAACATGATTTGAACTTGAGCTGGTGAACTGACATTTTAAGCATAGGTAATATAAACCATTCCTTGATTTACCAAGCTCCAAAGGCCTCTTCATTGAAGGGGCCTGCAACATACATGTATGAGTTGAAAAATTAACAATGGAATTAGATTGCATTGTTAAGAAGTGAATAGAAATCAGGTTATATTTAAAACTAGGGACAAAAAGTACTTTGTTTCAGGTCAATCTTGGACTCAAGACGACATCACCTATTTCTGTGCCTTTCACTTTGTAACCATTAGGCAAGGTGACTAGAAAAGGATATGGCAAGGGTCTAGTGTTAGTCAATAATTTTCTGTCTGAGGATATGCGATTTGAAGCACCAGAATCTAGAATCCAATATTCAGTAGAAGATTTGAAACATTTACATGATAGATTACTCATTAACTCTTTATGAGAAGAACAAACCAATATACCTGCAAAGTTTATAGCTCCACCAACATCATTTTGAGGGACCTCAACAGCATTTCCCACTTGGAAATTGTCTAGAAGTCGCATCAGTTGGTTATATTAATCCTTTGTGAGGTGTTGGCCTTGATTCTGATAGTTAGGCTCAGACCCAGTCCCATGAGCATGTGTTGTTGTTCCTGTATTTCTTCCCTTGGTGAATTTTAAGTCTGCTGGAAATCTATGCAATCGATAGCATTTGTCCTTAGTATGCCCCTGCTTTTTGTAATAGTCACAAAACAATTGAGAGGACCTACTTGTCTGTGACTTATTTGTTCTATAAGATTGATTTCTATTTGAGCCAGGGTTTTGGTGTTGATTGTAGTAGCCTCTCGAGTTGTTGATGTTTGTGTGTTGAGTGTAGTTTGTCCTGAACTGGTTTATGCCTGCATTGTGAGCTCCAGCATTTAGAGAGGTAGATTCAATGATAGACTGATTTGATGGCCTGACCTCACGCTGTTTTTCCTCCTGAATGAGAATGGAGAATCTTTGTGCTATAGTTGGTAGAGGATTCATCATTAAGATACTCCCTCTAACCACAATGTAAATCTCATTCAACCCCATAAGAAATTGGATCAATTGTTTGTCCTGTTCAGCCTTGTGTGAGTTGTCCTTTGCTCCACACGCACATGCACAATTACACAGAACACTATTATCCAAAGCATTGAGCTCTTCCCACAATTTCTTCAGCTTTGTGTAGTAACTAGTGATGTCGAGAGTACCCTGGGTTAAATCATTTATTTCTCGTTGGATCTAATAACGTTTTGCTCCATTTTGTTGATCATACCTGTCTTCCAACTCCTGCCACAATTCCTTCGCATTGTTGACGTATTGAAGACTATCTGTGATGTCTGTGAAGAGTGAATTCAAAATCCAGGAAACAACCATATCGTCACATCTTTCCCATTGATTGTAAGTAGGATCTGTTGAATGTGGCTTCACATAGTTTCCAGTGATGAATCCCATTTTGTTCTTGACTAAAATACCTCGGAGGATGCCTCGCCTCCAGGATTTGCAGTACCATCGAAAACTGATGGCACGAGTGTAGATCCAACACTTTTCGCCGAATGAATGTAAAGTGGGTTGGTTCCAATGCACGGTGGATTGGTTTCCGCCATGGATGATAAGCAAAGAAGATTAAGAAGAAGAAAAAAGAAAATTAGATTAGAATCGAGTGAGTTCTCGAGAGGAGATTGAAATCTATGTGAAATAAGCTTGGGTGATGATTGCACCGAGCTCTGATACCATATTGAGAAGTGATAAACTAAGCTCATCAGACATCCATTAATGGAGGTCACATGAACTGTATAAAAGTAAGTTTGAGTGGAGGAATGAAAATGAGAAGATTGTTTGGGGAAGAAGAAAAATATCTTATTCCAAGTAATGTTGTATGTATATATACACGTGTATGGATCAAGTAAAAATATCTAGACTATCTAACTAACTCAACTGATTCTGTACACAATGCTTAATTAAGCTCATCCTTCTAACTAACTTTGAACAGTGTTAACTAACTAACTAATGTAAACATTGTTAACTAACTAACTATTTGATTAAACTATATAATATTTCAATAAGGGTGATTGCCATGATTTAGAGTGGGCTATGTATGAATCAAATGTTTAATTTACACCAAAAATGAGTAACGACATGTGGATTATGAGAATCAACCCAACATTCTGGATGTGTTCGTATGGAGGAAAATAATGGACTATGAATGTTGAATCACATGTTGACTGAAACTATGGATTTTTTTTTTATTGACAATTTATATTACTAGACACGGTATCTAGTGAGTTTTTTTAATTAAAATTAAAAAATTCTCAATAGAAATAAGTACAAGCAAATGAACATGCACTAAGAGAAGAAATCTTGAACTATGCATGTTATTCAATTTGCTTGAAAACATTTTTTTTTTATCATGAAAATATAAATAATTTTGTCTAGAAGTACAAAGAATTTTTTTATCTTATACTGTATACTTATTATGTATTCTCATTTACATACAAAAATCGTTTTAAAAATAGCAAATCAAAATTAGAAAAAATCAAACAAAACAAAACCAAATCAAACCCGTTCAATTTGATATCCAATGCACACTTCTCCAAAATTGAATATAAAAAAATGAAAACAAAATTTGATAAAATAATATCTAAACCGTTAGAAAGGTAGAATATCACAAAAAAGTTAGCGGCAAAATTAGGGCATACCGAAATCACAGTAAAGAAGAAGAAACGTTCACTGATCCATTAAAGATGAAGGGAATTTCTCTCCGAAATGGCAATGGTATTCCTTTCATCTCTTTATTTCCTACTTCAGATTCTTGTTTTTCCCCAATTATAGTCAGAGTTTATAGTAATAAATCCATTTCGGTACTGAGTAAATTTAGGGCAAATAGCAATTTTGAGTGTTTAGATGATGCTTTGATTCTCTTTAAGCAAATGGTTACAATGAAGCCACTTCCTTCTCTTGTCGATTTTTCTAAATTATTTAAGACTATGATAATTATGAAGCTTTCTCTTTTTCGAGAAATGCAGAAATTGGGTATCCCAATTAATGGAGTCATCTTGAATAGTGTGATTAACAGTTATTCGCTGATGCATCGTGCTGATTGTGGGTTTTCGGTGTTACCCATTTACTTGAAGAATGGTATTTCATTTGATGTTGTCACCTTTACTGCCTTAATTAGGGGATTTTTCGCTGAAAATAAGGTCGAAGATGCCGTTGAATTGTTCAAAAAAATGGTGCGAGAAAATATTTGTGAACCTGATGAAGTCATGTATGCAACCGTCATGAATGGGCTTAGTAAAAGGGGTCATACGGAGAAGACTTTAAGTTTGCTCCGGTTAATGGAACAAGGGAACACTAAGCCTGACATATTCATCTACACCATTGTTGTTGATGCGCTTTGCAAAGATAGAAACTTAGATGGTGCTATAAATCTTCTGAATGAAATAAAGCAGAAAGGCATTCCTCCAGACATAGTCACGTATAGTTCATTGATTGATGGTTTGTGTAAGCTTGGTCAATGGGAAAAGGTTAGGATTTTGTTCTCTGAGATGGTGAACCTNTTGCAAAGATAGAAACTTAGATGGTGCTGTAAGTCTTCTGAACGAAATGAAGCAGAAAGGCATTCCTCCAGACATAGTCACGTATAGTTCATTGATTGATGGTTTGTGTAAGTTTGGTCAATGGGAAAAGGTTAGGATTTTGTTCTCTGAAATGATGAACCTTAATATTTATCCAGATGTGCGCACCTTCACTATACTAACAGATGGATTATGCAAAGAAGGGAAAGTAGAAGACGCTGAGGAAGTAATGAGACAAATGGTCAGAAAAGGTGTAGAACCTAATATAATTATATACACTGTGATAATGGACGACTATTGTTTGCATGGCAAACTGGATAGAGCGAGGAGAGTTTTTGATTTCATGATAGATAAGAAAATTGAACCTGACATTATTTGCTATAGTGTACTGATAAATGGATACTGTAAAGTAAAACAATTGGCCGAGGCCATGCAATTGTTTCATGAAATTTCTCAAAAGGGATCAAAACCTGATATTTTTACCTACAATATCCTCTTGCAAGGTCTGTTTGAAGCTGGAAAAATTGACTCTGCAAAAAAATTCTTTGCTGAGATGCTATCAACGGGGCTTGTACCTGATTTATACACTCTCTGCACTTTGCTCAATGGTTATTTTAAATATGGACTTGTTGAAGAAGCTATGTCGTTCTTTAATAAGTTGGAAAGAGAGATAGAATATACTAGTATTGAATTTTACAATGTTGTCATTAATGGATTGTGCAAAAATGGTGAACTCGACAAAGCTCGTGTGATATTTGAGAAGCTTTCTTTAATTGGAATGCTTCCAAATGTGAGAACATACACTATAATGATAAATGGATTTAGTCTCGAAGGGTTTCTGGATGAAGCTAAAGATATGCTTAGAAAAATGGAGGACAACGGTTGTATGCCAAACAATGTTACATACAATGTTTTTGTGCGAGGATACCTAAGGTGCAGTAAAATAAATGAAATGGCAACTTATATGAAGGAAATGGTTAGAAAGGGCTTCTCATGTGATGCAGATACAACTGAGTTACTGGTAAATGTTATAAGGGAGAATCCTTCTGTCCTTGACATGATACCTGAGTTTCGATCTGACTATAAGAAGTGAATACGAAAGATAGAATCCATGCAATTACGAAAGATAGAATAATGGCAATTAGAACATCACTTGAGCTTTCCAGGCATGCTTAAGGCTTACAGAGGAGGTACATCACTTTTGATATTTCAATTCTTTTTCCACTTTCGAGTGATAATGTGAGTTCCCTTATGTGTACACATTATAAGTCTCTAGGAATATCAGTTTCTGTGCTATATAGTTGTCTTCATGTACTATGATTTTCCAGCTTTTTGTGAATCAATAACAACTGCACGTAACTTGAAATGTTTTGGGAACCATTTTTTTTTTGTTGGAAACTAGTACTGATGAATTTCTCAGCATTAAGGGCCTGCTGGCCACCTCCGAAAAGTATTACAAAAGAGGGAAACAATCATATTCAAAACTTATAGGATATACTACAGATGAACTGTCAATACAATGTTCTAGTTATTTAGAATACATTTTTTTTTTTTGAGAATATTTTCGTATGCATATTTCTGAAGGTTTATATATGATCCAAGAGTACTGGATGCTTTATTGGGAATTTACATTTTCATAGAACAATAAAATTGTCAAATATAAGTTCATTGGGCCTTTGACTACTTGTCACCATAATTTAGAAAGGGTTGTGCTCCATATCACCATTTCCAACTAACTTAGAAGATGGAGGGAGCAGTTTTCTTTTGAAGGTGTATATATCTGCAATCTGTTATTGTTTGTTTCTAATTTTGGATTATCAATTGTAACTTTTTAGTGTAACCTCAGCATGTTATTTCCAGATTTGTGGAAAAACAGTTGTGTGTCTTATTTTATGCTTCAATGCTGTGTTATACTGCTGGTAACTTTAGTATAATTAGTGAAGTAATTAGTGGGATGGAGATGGACACAGTAGAAGGGAAGTTTGTGCTATGCTCTGTACTCACTATAAGGTATGCAAATGTATACTTTGTGATATTAGGATGTATTTTCATTTCTTCCACTATTATTGCTATTTAAGTTGAAGAAGACATACTTTGCACTTCCGTATCTAAAAAAATTCTCTTTTTTCCTGTCTTTACCGTCTACGTTAAATAACTAACATTTTCAATCATCTCATTTACACTTGTTCTAAGTTTAAGTGACCTTAATTTGAAGTTAAAGAGTATTACTGGGTTCGTCGATCCTACTTAACTTGCGTTTTATTTATAAGAATGCTTTGTTTCATCTTTTCTCAAATTTGTCTGCCAACGATGAGAAGGAATAAGTATCAGGTATGGATAAATTTGTGGTGAACTGAATTATATGTAGACTTACTGGATGATATCAAATACGCAATTCTGACATTCTTGTTCTTTTATTTTTAGGGATTAGTGTCGAGATTTCCTCAATCCTCTCAAGTGTTTTGCTACTATATCCAAATAACTTTGACGAAATTGTGCTAGATGAGACAGGATATCTTGGTTGAATTCTATGCTCCATGGTACTTTAAATTGTCTCACAGCAAGTCGTTCACTTGATTCTGGAATTGATCAGTAAGTTCTATTTAGCTGGTCCTGGTATATCACCTAAGCTGTAACTTCTTATCCAATAAAAAGAAGTGCTAAATGTGCAATTTATCGGAATAGAGTGAATAGGTTGTGACATTGCTCAAAAGAGAATCAATATTTTACTTAATAATCTACTGCAAATGAACCGAAAAACTTGTACAGTGCCTATCAATGCTTATTCTCTTTTGCATCTTTGAGTGTGAGAAAACTAATCATCTGTTGAACTTTGGATTGGTTTTAGTACTTTATTTTTGTTTATTTTCTACAGGAAGAGGGATCGTTCATCTATTTCAAAGCCCTTTTTTAGTATAACAGTTTTTAGTATTTGCCTAAAGAAATACATTGCTTATTACCAAATGTCATAAGAGCAACCATTACTTGACTGTGCAACCTCTTGATCAATCATGAATAAAATGAATGATCATCTAGTTTGAAGAAATCCCTTGAGGATGGAATCAGATATCCACCAGACTTTAGTGATTCACAAGTACATATCTGCTTCGCTCCCTCTTTTGCCTTTTATGAAACTACTTCAACTCAGCTGTATATTTTGTCTTTCCTGTTCTTCATTACATCCATAAGATTGAATCTGTATCTCATTCTTAGGATACCGTTCCTGAATTACTGACTGATTTCTGCTACTAAATACTTACTGGTTCGGTGGTCAGTTTAGCAGTTGAGAATTGACTGTTTTGCAGCTATTTTCCCCCTTTATACTCCTTCCTCAATCTCTCGTCTCTGTATTCGAAATAGGTTGAACATAAACTCTATTTGGCATGATTTTTCAAGTTTTTATCTAAAATGGGTGACAATTGACAACCCTTCTTCTACCAGTGGTATGAAATTTCTGGCGCATCATATCGTTACAAGGACTGATGTAGTTTGTATCATTTATATTTTTCTTTGATAATTGGTTCATACTGAAATTTAACTTATTTTGTATCCATTTCATCTAATGAGCACTATTCTTTAATTGACCAAATACATAGATATATAGCACCCAAAATTTTCTGTTTTTTTCATTGAAGGCATGCCCTGTTAGCAACATTTACTTAAGTATGACATTCGTTTAGTGTGTTTGGTATGAAGGAAAATGTTATCCTAGAAAATATTTTCTTGGAAAATAAGTGGATTTTTAATTTTCTCATGTTTGATCGGTGAGTAGAAAATATTTTTTAATGTTTGGTTGTTGAATGAATTTTTTTTAAATATTTTCCATATTTAATTTTTTTTGATGGGAGTGCCCTGGGTTGGGGGTGGGGGGGGGGGGG